>NC_135309.1:48702339-49002339 GCF_048772815.1 Callospermophilus lateralis
GGATGCAAAGTGTATTTCATATGACAGAAAAATAACTTGGTTGGGAATGTAATAGTGGTGGTGCAACAGTGGTCCCTTCACCTTCTGAATATAGCCCTCTTTACTCTAAGGCTTATTTTTTAGAAGAAAAAAAAAATGTTTTTTCTTTCTCTCTTCTCTCCTCTCATCCTCCCTAAGATTAGGGCCACAGTGTTATCTTTTCTTCCCCCAGTTAATTGCCCTTGAATACACCCACTCCAGAAAGGAGGTGCCAGCCAAGAATATCTCCCAAATTAACAAGTGAATCCTAATATACCATTAGGGGCCTTGGGACCCCCTACCAGAGCACACCTGGAATGTAACCCTTGTTGTTCCTTTACAATCCCCCTGTCCCTTCTGATCAGGAGAGTCACAGCGTTTGGGTCAGGAGTCCTCTGTGTTTTGTCTTTGCTAGCAAAGCAACAAATCTTTTTTTTTTTTTTTCCTTTTTCTCAAAACCATGTCCTCATTACTAAGTAGGCATTGATTGGCATTGAGAACAGGGACCAAGGTTTTAATTACAGTTGTGTGTGGGGGTGGGGTGGGGAGATGGGATGGGATAGTTCAAAGACTGTTCAAGACTGAGGCACTAGTTTCCTTCCTAACTGACTCTTCTCCAGGGTTCTTGCCTCCTTTAACCAGTTTTCCACTCAAGTTACACAGAGAAAAAGGTCCATGTGTCATGCTACCCCTCTAAGTTGAATGGCTTCTCACTGTTCCTAGGAAAAAGTTACAAATGTCAATATGGATTTCAAGGCCCTGGAGGATCTGGCCTCTATCTGCTCTACATCTTTGATTCTTATCATTCTTTCCTCCCAGTCTCCTCATCTGCCATCTTGGTGTTGCATTCTGCCTCTTGCTTCACACATAATCCTTTCCTGGCTAATACCTAGTTAACCACATTGCCTTCAGGATTCCGTGAAAATGTCCCTCCTATTTGCTGCTCTACCCATGGATACTTAGTTGGACCCCCTAGTTTATTCTCACAGCTCCTTTGCTCCTCAGTGTGTCATGCCTTGTTTACTATCTGCAGTTCTGTGAGTGAGTGGCATGGATCCTTTTCTAGTGCTAAGCAATGGTTGCAGAAACATATGAAACATGCAATAACTATTTGTCAAATTTCTATTGTTATTCTTGTAAGGTCCTTGCTTAGCATCTGGATGGCCATCTTAAGCGACAGCTGCTATGTTAAGAAAAATTTCGCTTTCCTGCCCAAGAGTGTTTCTGAGAAAGTTGATGTCTATGGAGAGATGTGCCTTTATTTGTCACCTTTATTTGACAAATAAGCTTGATGTGCCTTTATTTGACAAATAAGCTTGATGTGCCTTTATTTGACAAATAAGCTTGATGTGCCTTTATTTGACAAATAAGCTGGCTGGTCCCCTGGTTCCTTGCTTTCCTTTCAATTCTATGTACTCTTGGGTGGAGGGGAGAGGAATTTAAAGAAAGACTGTTTTGTTTTTTTTTTTTTTTTTGAAATCTCTCTCTCTCTCTCTATGTTGTAGATTGACACAATACCTTTATTTTATTTATTTTATGGCACTGAGGACTGAACCCAATGCCTCCCATATGATAGGCAAGAGTTTTTCCACTGAGCTACAACCCTAGCCCTAGGAAGAAAGATATTTTTACAACTGATTCCATGTGCTATTCATGGAGTCCAGTTTCTCATCACAGAATTTGCATGAACAAAAAATTTTATGAATTCTTCGTAAGAACAGACATAGATCATTTCAAGAAGGCCTTCCTATAGTAAAATCCTGAGCTGTCCTTATCTCTGGGCCTAATCATGTCCCTGACACATTTTTATAATTTTATGAATAGCAACATTACATAATTAGCACATCAGGACAGATGTTAATAACTTATGCATTAGAGGCAGACAATTCAGGTTGATACAGGTATACTGACTATACTAGGTTCAGAAGAAGTTAGAATCTCTCTTCTGTTGACCTCCCATTCTGATGTGGGCAAAAGGTGCCAACAGGCAGTCTAGATCAAATGGGTAAACCATGAGAAAGTATACAGAGTGCTATAAATGCAACCACCTCCTACTCACCGCTTGGAAAAACTGATATTTTCTTTCTTGGAGAACCCAATTCTTCCACTTTAAAGTGGGACCCAGAGTTCCTATGAAAACCCAGCCTCTTCCTCAGAGCAAAGCCTGTCCAAGGAAGGGACATCACCTTTGTCCTTGGAAAGACCCACAAAGCACTCCTAGGCACATTCCCACCCTGTTAAGTTGTTTATCTACAAATAACAGGAGAGATCTGCTGCACCAGTTGTCCCTGACTCAGTCAGGCTAGGTGGGGATCTATAGCAACCCCCTAGCAGCCACCAATCAGCATGAGACAGGGAAATACCTGGGATGCCAGATGACCCTCCCAGTAGTTTATGGTGGTAGATAATGTGTTGGGAAACCATGTAGGTCAGCACAAACACCCCTCTTGGCTTAAACCAGTCAGTTCAAATGAATCCCCCTTTTGTAGTAACCAATCACCCCTACCCAACCTGTTCCCGCCAGTGAAAGTGCTAATCATGTTTTAGAGTTGTTATTTGATTTTCCCAGGTGTGTGATGATTTGCTAAGAGATGCTGTGATGTATGTGGGGGTCCCTGCCTTCTCCAAAGAATGTATAAAACTGCTGCAAACCCTGGGCTCGGGGTCTCTCAGTGTCACCAGTTGCTGTGTGCACGTGGAGGACTGAGCTAGCTCGCAATAAACACCTCTTTGCTGTTTACCTCGATCTTGGTCTTTGGTGGTCTTTTGGGGGTCCCGAATTCGAGCATAACACCTACTGCTGATACCCCTGGTTACCACTTACCTTGATGAGTCCCACTTCCCCCAATGCTGAATCATGCAAACAGAGTAGAGAGAAGCTTTATTTAAAGGATAGTAGAACAGAATCCTCATGGGTAGAATAAGGGGACCCAAAAGGCAGAATCTGTGGGTGAGGAAGTCCCATCCCTTTTATACACCTACACCTAAAGTCTTCTTTGTCCTTTTACATTCCTCTCCTTTATCTTGTTCATCTCCCCCTCATCCTGCATATGTATTATTGGGGGATGCAGATGGGAAGGCCAAAAGGTGGAAAACAGGTATATTGGAGGGGCCAGGGAGGTGTGAGCCCAGCAGAAAGTGGGACCCCGGAAGAATTAAGTAGTAGTTCCTTGTCTGCTTAGGAGTTGCTTTTTAACTATTCTTTAGAATGGGCAGTATAGACCAGGCTTTGGGGACATTAACATTTCAATCTCCCAGCAGCAGGTTCTGATTTCCCAGACTAAATCAGACTTCATTTTCTCCATCAGACCCCCATTTATCTAGCTACATTAACTACCAGTCTTTTAAATCTGGCTTTACTGCACAGAGGATTGCCAGGAGAACAAAACAAGATAACATTTATAAAACACAGCATGTTGTCTTAAACACAGAAGGCACTCAAAAGTGGTATCCATTAACTTATCTTATAGAGCCAGAATCCAGAGTTCTTGTTCTATCTGTATTGGCTAAATTTGTGTGATTCTACCACCACAGACTGAATTTTCATATAACCCTATGCACTGTAGTAATTGTAGCAATCACCCACTATAATCTTTGCCCTTGTTCATAGGAGAGACAAGAAATTATGGCTATACTAGCACAAACCCATGATTGCCACTTGAAAAATGCCTCAGAAAACACTGTGCTGACAGTAGGTTAGGACTATTGTTTTCATATGTGAAGAACAAAATGTTCACATTATCTCTAGAATTCCTTCCATCTTTATTTTCTCCCTTCTATCTGCTAGTCTGTTTTTTACTCTGTTGCCAATGTTATCTGTGGTTTGCTGTTCCAACAATATTAACCTCTTTACTCTCTCTATTCAGAGACCTTGAAGATTCCCTCTGAATGAGAATTGATGCATAATTACATTCTAGGTCTCAAGCCTCAGTTGGTCCTTTTTTTTTTTTTTTTTTAATCCTTTGCTCATTATCAGATCACCCTTTACAATGCATGCTTCTTACTTGTAGGATCACTGCAGGGGAAATGACCAAGGGACCTAAACAGTGTTGCATATGGCATTTAATATTGTGCGTACAAATTGGGATCCATTTCATTAGTTTTATAAATATTGGAGTTATATTTTGCTTGTCACTCTACCATGTGCTCCTCAAGATTTCTTAAATGTGGGCTATACAAAAAGTCAAACCATAACTGCAGTAGGTGGAATTCTAAGAACGAATCCCCAATGGCGCTCACCCATAGGCAGAACCAGGAACCTGTGCGAGGGGAAAAGATTATAGTCTAAAGGGTGAAGCAGAGAATCAGGGAGAATTATTGTATTCCCTATCTCTCTGAAACCTAATGAAGTTGAACCAGCTGGATGTCCAAACTGCTGTGGACTGATAACTTCTACGTTCTTCTTTTCTTTTTGGTCTAATTAGATATACGTGTCAGTAGAATGCATTTTGACACATCATACATAAATGGAGTATAACTTCTTATCCTTCTGGTTGTACAGATGTAGAGTTACACAGGTCATGAAATTGAGCTAGAATTAAAAACAGGTAGTCAGCATAGATAGATAAATCGGGCCTTGAAGAAAACAGACCAAACAGGTTTGGGTCCAAAGGTTGGAAACTGAGATAGAAAAGTTAAGGTCCCCAAAGCCTGGCCTCTACTGCCCATCCTAAAGAATTGTTAATGAAGCAACTCCTGAGCAGATGGGGAACTGCTAATTAATTCACCCTGGGCCCCCTTCCTACTCAGATAACTTCTCTCTGTCTCTCCAGCCCCCCTATTTCCTACCTTTTGGCCATCCCATGGAGCATCTCCTAGGCCTATTCACTAGTAGCATTCACAGGAAGGAGAGAGATAAAGGGAAGAGAGCAGGAGAACAAAGAAAGCCTAGGACATATAAAAAGGCAGAAGGCCCTCACTTCTTGGAATACCAGAATACTAGCTATGCCCCCCTTCTCCCTCTGGGAGAAGTCTATATTACCCCTACTTAAATAAACCCTGTTTATATGCTTGCCTCAGCGTGATTCTCTAATATTATACTTCAACATATAAGGAAGCAGAACTCGTCACGGGTAACCACCAGTATCATAATCATATATGCACACAGGGTAATAATATCCAATTAATTCTATCATTCTTACCCCCATACCCCTCCCCTCCCTTCATTCTCCTCAGTCTAATCCAAAGTACCTCTATTCTCCCCATCCCTCCCACCCACTCTTATTGTGAATTAACATCAACATATCAGAGAAAACATTTGGTCTTTGGTTCTTTGGGATTCGCTTATTTCACTTATTCTTATTCTCCAGTTTCATCCATTTACCTGTAAGGTCAGGCAGAAACGACCAAAAGGAGGCAGATTTAAAAGGCTACTCAACAAGTCTTTATTGAGATTTCACTTCTGGGCGAGACCCTCAGACCAACAGGGTGAGTCTGAGGAGAAGCCAGCTGGGCTGGACCAGATTGGAATTTTTATTGGGCTTAAGATAGGAAGGGAGGGCTTGGGACAGGAAAAGGAGGTTTTTAGAGTCTCTTGTCCTACTGGGGTTGGTCAGGGGAGCTGGCTGAGATCCAGGATTGGCCAGGAGACCCCGCTGATTGACAGGCAGTTCTGTCGGCTCCTGATTGGTAGTTCTTTCATGCGCACAGGATGCATAATCACCTCAAACAGACCTAACTTTACCAGCAAATGCCATAATTTCACTCTTTAAGGCTGTATATGTACCACAATTTTTTTTTTATTCATTCATCTGTTGAAGGGCCCCTAGTTTGGTTCAACAGTTTAACTATCATGAATTGAGCTGCTATAAACATTGATGTGGGTGTGTCACTACAGTATGCTGATTTTTAAGTCCTTTGGATATAAACTGAGGAGGTTATAAATTTACTGTCACAAGGACCTGAATTCTTCCAACAATCTGGAGGAGATTGGAAGCAGATTCTTCCTTAGTTGAGCTTGCAGAGAGATTGCAGCCAGCTGACACTTTGATTTCAGCCCTATGAGACTTAAGGCAGAGACTCTAGCTCTGCTGTGCTGTACTCTGACAGAAAGAATTGTGATAATAAATGGGTATCATGTTAAGCCACTAAGTTTGTAATAATTTATTACACAGCAAGAGAAAACCAATATCATTTCTAAATATTTATTGACTATTTTCAGTGTAACGTGTCATTGCACAAGTGAAGCCAAATATTATTCAAACATTCAATTGCTCATTATTCTATTAGTTATTACTAAAAATTCATATACCCCTGCTTTAAAACTCAATCAAATAAACATCTCTATGACCCTGGAACCCCCAAGGGAAACTCAAATTTATTATATTAATCATGACAATGGAACCAAACTAAATCAGAGTTCTATAGGTGGTAATGCAACCAGACTTAAAGATAGGTAGTTAGGGTAACTAGGTAAATTGGGTCTGATAGTGGGTCTAACAGAGAAAATAGAGTCCAGTCTGTTAGTGAAAACGGAGTCCATCTGAGTGGGGGGGGGGGGGAGGAGGGGAAATCAGAAACTGCGCCTGGGAGATTGAAGTGTTAATGTCCCCAAAGCCAGGCCTATACTGCCCATCCTAAAGAACTGTTAAGGAAGCAACTCCCAGCAAATAGGGAATTGCCAATTAATTCTCTCTGGGCTTCCTTCCTGCCCCATCATCTGTCCCCCACCCATAGGCACACCTGTTTCCCACCTTTTGACCTTCCCATCTGCATCACCCATCACCTGCAGGATAAAGGGAAATAAACAAGATAAAGGAGAGGAATGTAGAGGGACAAAGACAACTTTAGATATAAAAGGGATGGTACTTCCTCATCCCTCACATTCTACCTTTCAGGTCCCCCCCTTCCTGCGGGGAGATGTCTGTTCTGCTATTCTTTAAATAAAGCCTCTTACTTTCCGCCCTACACTTGCCTCAGCGTGCTTCTCTGGTGTTATACTTCAGCATTGGGGAATAGTGCCTCATCAAGGTAACCAGCAGTATCAGTAAGTTTCAAGAGGAATTTAGGGGATAACAGAACAGGGCAGATCAAGAGTGGTTGGTACAGGAAGACGAAGACCTAACAAATTATATGGGTGCAGGGAAAAAACTGTGGGTAAAGCCAAGATACATGTCAAGAATCCAGAAACAAAGGACCAGGAACATGAGCAGAGGCCTTGCAAAACTCAGGAACCAGCAAACCGGTTTTGAAAACTAGTTTTACAGGCCCTATGCTCAAGTCCCTTACCCTTTGCTTCTCAGAATACTGAGATCCAGGAGGGTAGACTATATGCATGTATTGAAATTTAATAAATAATAAAACCCATTAATTTGTGCAATCAATATGTAATAATAATTTAATAATAATAATAAAGAATCTTCGGACTTCAAGATTAGGGTTCCAAACAAGAAATGCAGAAAATAGATTTAGCATAGCAACAGGAGGGGACTTGAAACTAGGTCATGAAAAACCAATGTCAGCATGTTCAAAGATTGGCCCTAAAAAAAGACCCATGTAACCCACCTGGATGAGGGTCCAACAGGCAGAGATAAAAGTAATTCCTTTTCCCGTAGAGTAATGGTTTGGTTCTGTATCAGCTGTATGAGCAACAACTGGCAACTTAAAAATGAGATTTTTTTTTTAACCAGAAATCATGATGTATTTTATGCCCCAAATATTTTCCCTTGGTACATTATGATTGTATATAATGGTGGGGTTTGATTTTACTTATTAGTACTTGCACACAATATAACAATATTATTTGGTCAATATCACTCCTTAGTACTTTTCCATGCCTTCCCCTCTCCCCCCCCCCTTATTCTACTGATTTCCCTTTGATTTTCATAAAATACCCAACCTTTCTTTGGAAATGCAAATTCTTAAGCCTCACCTGAAATCTAGAGTTTAAAACTCCTCCTCCTCCTTCTCCTTTTCCTTCTTTCTCTTCCCAGGGATTAAACCCAGGAGTGCTAAACCACTGGGCCACATCCTCTGCCCTTTTTATATTTTATTTAGAGACAGGGTCTTGTTGAGTTGCTTAGGGCCTCTCTCATTTGCTAAGGCAGGCTTCAAACTTGCTCTCCTCCTGCCTCAGCCTCCCGAGTGTAAGGTCCTTGCTTAGCATCTGGATGGCCATCTTAAGTGACAGCTGCCATTTTAAGAAAAAATTTTTCTTTCCTGCCCCAGGGCCTTTCTGAGAAGGGCTCACCACTCCTTCATACCAACCCCACCCTTAACTGCCACGGGAGGACCTGGCTCTAATCCCGGAGGCTGCCCCATCAAAGCCCGGAACCTCAAGCCTATTTTGCCTCTCTCCATTTATGGAGAGATGTGCCTTTATTTGCCATCTCTGCCTGGTCTCCATCTTTTAATTCTTTTATTTTTTTTTTAGAATTTTTTTAATATTAATTTTTAGTTATCGGTGGACACAACATCTTTGTTTGTATGTGGTGCTGAGGATCGAACCCGGGCCGCACTCATGCCAGGCCAGTGTGCTACCGCTTGAGCCACATCCCCAGCCCCATCTTTTAGTTCTTGCTCGCCCATTTCCCAGTTCCTCACATTCCTTTCACTGAGTAGCTGGGATTACAGGTGTGTGCCACCATGCCCAGCTAGCAATAATGTCTTTATGTTTATCTCCCACTGATGAGTATCTTGAGATCCACAGAGCCACATCAATAGCAGAGGCCCAACTTCCTCTATGCCACATATGAGCTTTCCCAACAGGACATGTAAGGACATGTCAGGTCAACAGCTTTTCTTGATTTTTCATCCTGGGCGTATGACAAAGCAGATTACTACTGAGCTGCATGTATGCATATTAATTCAAGATTATTAATTAAGATAGATTTTAAATTCTTATTGGTTAAACAAGGGCAAGTGGAATATGATCCAGAAGAGAAGGGGAAAACCTAATATCCTAATACCTTATTAGGATAGATAGGCACAAAAGAAGAAAAACAACAGTGAGAGAGCCCTAAACTGACATGCTCAAGAGTTTTTTCAGGAAAGACAAAACAATTATATGTGTTTAAATCGCTTTTCTGTAAAAGAGAATGATTTTTGCAACAAAAATGAAATAATAAAATTCTTACTTAGAATTACATATATTAGGGGTATTATGCGAGAGATATAAAGAGTTTTTGTACCTATTTTGTTTAGTTATTAAACCTCTTAGTCCTAAAAGGACACACAGTACATACTGAACAATGGGCCCTGGAGGAAGGAGGCAAATATTGAAACTCTGGGAGACAGTAAATTCCAGAAAAAGAAATACCCACACTCATAATCTGGACTCCTACCTCTCCAAGTAAAAATAACTTTAACCTTTTATAGCTGCCCTCCTGACTTAAAAGTTTTAATCTACATAATAAGCCCCTGACTATCCAAACAGCATACCCAAAAGTTCCAATGATGAAGCCACCCTAATTGCACCCTAAAAAAACAAAATCCCCTCTGTAACTAATGGCCATTTTTGCATCCAGAAAATAAATAAGTCCCTACAGGGCTCAAATCCACTGAATCCACTTCCCTGAATCTGTTGAGGTCTGCACCTGTCATTTTGTATTTACACAAAATATACTATCTTAAATATTTTTTTTAGAAATGTCATTTATTAAAATACTTTTATTAAATGTCTCTTTGACTTTTTCCTATATGGCTTATTTTTCAACTTATATTCTAGACTCTAACTATAACTTTCATGGCATTGAAATATTTCTAGAACTGAATCCACGTGCCCTGGCACACACCTGTAATCCCAGGAGCTCAGGAGGCTGAGGCAGGAGGATCCGGAGTTCAAAGCCAGCCTCAGCAAAGGTGAAGTGCTTAGCAACTCAGTGAGACCTTGTCTCTAAAAAAATATATATAAAATAGGGCTGGGATGTGGCTTAGTGGTCATGGGCCCCTGAGTTCAATCCCTGGTACCCACCCCTCCAAATATTTCTAAAACCCGAACATAACTGAAGTTCACCTATGATTTTTAATATCCTTGCATATTAATCCCCAACTTATTATCATGATCTTTAAAAATCTTGACTTTGTAAGAAAAGAAACTAAGAGAAACTTAGGACAAAGAGTTTTTAAAAAGTAAACAATGGGTTTTCTTTTAAACTAAGGATGATTGCTCAAATCTTATTGCCAAAAGATGATTGTGGAATGACTAAATCATACAACAGAAATTCCCTTTGTATGTTTTGTACCAGGATGGAGGAATGGTTAGTCTGAGGCTCCACCCTTTTCAGAAAATATTTTTCTGCTATTGTTGGAGGAGTCCCTGACTTCATTAAACCAGTCTACTTAAATCAAGAATTGCAGAACATCCCCAATGTAGACTATTAATAGAAACAACAGGGTTTGCTACCTTTATAATAATATATCATTACCTTATTGATTCTCAGTGTAAATTTTGAAGTGCAGCATTACATATAGAAAAGCAGGTGTGCATCTTACATTGCTCCACTTTGCATTGAGAAGAAAACAAAGACAATAAACCCTGGCATTCAGAAACTCACCATATGCTAGCTATGCTACTCTCCCATTAGATATAAATCATCTCAGAGATTATCAACCTCACACAAGGTTACTTGAAGACCTTGACAAAAGAAGGCCCTTCATAACTTTGTCTTTGTACAGAAAAATAAAGTCAGCATGTCACATGCAAAATATCAAGCAAGAGAAGGGTCTCTTGGCTAAAACAATTGTCGGATATTTATTAGACAATTACAACTTTATTCTTTTTCTAATCTCTCCTCACTGTAGATAAGATTTTTTGAGAGATTCAATCATAGAAATTGCCCTTACTTTCATACAACATCCAATATAGAACAACCTTTCACCAACTTAGACCCTTCCCTAAATTACCCAACAAAAGCCTGAATCCTATACAAATTCTTCTAACACACTTTCACAGAGATGCCTCTTGGTCTCCCTTGATACATGTTTCCTGTTATGAATGAAAAGCCCACCTCGATCCACTATAAGTATGTTATTGCCAGTCCTTTGTTACTTTAACTTTTAAAACAAATGAAAATCATTTAATGTGCATGCCTGAAATCCTTTAATACAAGTTATAGACCTTGAATAATAACTTGAATGGATCTGAAAAACAAATTAATTATTGACCCAGAAGCTCATCTAATAGTTTAATGCTCTGTGCTAACTCATCTGTTACCTTGCTGCATGTTTAATTTCTTGAGAAGCCAACCAGCATCAACTACTTGGTTTATATATTATAGTCATGCATCGCATAATGAAGGGGATATGGCAAGAAATATGTCATTAGGTGATTATGTCATTGTGTGGACACCATAGAGTGTGCTTGCACAAACCTAGGCAGTAGATTGCTTATTAATGCAATCAAGAGACATAGTAAACATGAGATGTATGAGGCTGCTATTTGCATAGCACAGCAGACTGTTTTACAATTAACAAGTTCTTTTATCAGTAGAAGGAACACACTCTATGGGCTAGGGATGTGGCTCAAGTGGTAGCGCGCTCGCCTGGCATGCGTGCGGCCCGGGTTCGATCCTCAGCACCACATACAAAGATGTTGTGTCTGCTGATAACTAAAAAATAAATATTAAAAAAAAATTCTCTCTCTTAAAAAAAAAAAACAGAAGGAACACTCTCTAAAATAATGATATAAAGTACAGTACAGTATTAGAAAACTTGTAACATGGTAACTTATTATCAACAATCAGGTATAATTGCATGTGCTATGCTTTTATGTGACTGGCAGCACTGTAGATTTATTTACACCAGCATCACTGCAAACACCTGAGAAATGTGTGTGCTACAATGTTGTGAAAGCTACAGTGTCACTCAGCAATAGCAATTTTTCAGCTCCATCACAATCTAATGGGATCACCATGACACGTGCTATTCACTGTTGACCAGAATTTCATTATGTGGTGCACGGCTATATTTATATGCTTAGATATGGTAGATTTGGAAATGATTATTAAAAAGAAAGAAACCCTTCACATCTTGCTAATGATCAAAAACTACAAAATAAAAGCCATGCTTAGATAACGTATCCAAGATTATAAAAACCTCTGTTACTGAGCACTGTTTGCCAGGGTGTTAGGTAGTAGCTAATAATGAGCAGTGAACTGGAGGCAAGGTCACAAGTGTTCATTAAATTACTTTAGGGTCCTTCTTTAAACTACTTCCAAAGTAGATGAGAAAGCAAAGGGTGGTAGTTAATTTGTAGAAAATAAACAGAAGCAAAAAATGCTAATTGGGACATATATCAAGAGAAAAGAACTAATGGGACTAACTCTTGACAGGATCCATTGATGTAGATGCAAAGCTATGAATTATGGCTACAAGTGTCTCCAATTGTCTTGGAAGGAAGATTCCTTTAATATGCAGGTGCATTAAGGTAATATCTGTGCCCAGGTTAACATGGGATTGACTGGTAGATGAAGCCCCCCTAAATAGGATGGCCACCATGACAGTTCCGGAGAGGACCAACTGAAGGGTTATGGAAAATAATATTCCTACAAGACAGCCCCTGGGAAAAACAAAAATATGGTGTGGCTCTGGAGGAGGGAGGGATTAGCCAAACATTAAACCTCTCCCAGTAAATCCTTTCCCAGTAACAGTGGGCCCAGATCCACAAAAGCAAACTGTCATTCCTTCCTGGGTTTATCCCCAGCATCTCTACCAAAAGCAAACATTCATTCCATCCCAACCACAATAGGTACTGAGGCCCTGGACCTGTCCCACTGACAATGGCCTAGAAGGAGAAAAGAAAACAGTGAAGCTCTGGGTAACAGTAGACCCCAGGGGAAGAAGATAAACAGTGAATGGAGTTCTGAGCTTTTCCCAGTGACAATGGGTTCTGGGCATTTTACAAGTTCTTTCCCGACTGCCTAAACCGACACATCCTCCTTCAGTCTCCAATAATTAAATCACCCTCATTATAAACTACAAAACTCAGAGCCCCTCTGTAACTGTGGGCCATTCTTACACCTAGAAAATGAGGCCCTCCAGTGCCTGACTGATTTACTCTGCTGCGGAATAAAGGAAACTTGCTGATCCATTTGAGGTTTGTTCCGTCCGGGTTATTTGTGTTTTCATAATGGTGCTGAAACCATGTTGGTTATTTTTGCTTACACCAACTAAGGTCAAAAATTCCACCGCCCAATGTGAAGGAGAAGTTGAACACCTTATTGGCAAAGAGTACAGAAGGTGGTCCCCAGTTCTCCTGGTAAACATCAAAAAGTAACAAAATCTGGGGACAGCACTGTCTTGGCCCACTCTTTTCCTTGAGAGTGCTTTTTGCTTAAGCCTCACTTTTCTTTCACTTCATTTTCACTTCATTTTCACTTCTAATAACATTCTCTTGCATGACTTCTGGTGTCTGACTTTAAATTTTCTATCATCAGAACACAAGAACCGAGATTTGTCTGGAACAAGACAGGGATGCCCTCTCTCACCACTTCTATTCAATATAGTTCTCGAAACACTGGCCAGAGCAATTAGACAGACGAAAGAAATTAAAGGCATAAAAATAGGAAAAGAAGAACTTAAATTATCACTATTTGCGGATGATATGATCCTATACCTAGAAGACACAAAAGGGTCTACAAAGAAACTACTAGAGCTAATAAATGAATTCAGCAAAGTGGCTGGATATAAAATCAACACGCATAAATCAAAGGCATTCCTGTATATCAGCGACAAATCTTCTGAACTGGAAATGAGGACATCTACCCCATTCACAATATCCTCAAAAAAAATAAAATACTTGGGAATCAACCTAACAAAAGAGGTGAAAGATTTATACAATGAAAACTACAGAACCCTAAAGAGAGAAATAGAAGAAGATCTCAGAAGATGGAAAAATATACCCTGTTCATGGATAGGCAGAACTAACATCATCAAAATGGCAATATTACCAAAAGTTCTCTATAGGTTCAATGCAATGCCAATCAAAATCCCAACGGCATTTCTTGTAGAAATAGATAAAGCAATCATGAAATTCATATGGAAAAATAAAAGACCCAGAATAGCAAAAGCAATTCTAAGCAGGAAGTGTGAATCAGGAGGTGTAGCGATACCAGATTTCAAACTGTACTACAAAGCAATAGTAACAAAAACAGCATGGTACTGGTACCAAAACAGGCGGGTGGACCAATGGTATAGAATAGAGGACACAGAAACCAATCCACAAAATTACAACTATCTTATATTCGATAAAGGGGCTAAAAGCATGCAATGGAGGAAGGATAGCATCTTCAACAAATGGTGCTGGGAAAACTGGAAATCCATATGCAATAAAATGAAACTGAATCCCCTCCTCTCGCCATGCACAAAAGTTAACTCAAAATGGATCAAGGACCTTGATATCAAATCAGAGACTATGCGTCTGATAGATGAAAAGGTTGGCTCCGATCTACATATTGTGGGGTCGGGCTCCAAATTCCTTAATAGGACACCCATAGCACAAGAGTTAAAAACAAGAATCAACAAATGGGACTTACTTAAACTAAAAAGTTTTTTCTCAGCAAGAGAAACAATAAGAGAGGTAAATAGGGAGCCTACATCATGGGAACAAATTTTTACTCCTCACACTTCAGATAGAGCCCTAATATCCACAGTATACAAAGAACTCAAAAAATTAAACAATAAGAAAACAAATAACCCAATCAACAAATGGGCCAAAGACCTGAACAGACACTTCTCAGAGGAGGACATACAATCAATCAACAAGTACATGAAAAAATGCTCACCATCTCTAGCAGTCAGAGAAATGCAAATCAAAACCACCCTAAGATACCATCTCACTCCAGTAAGATTGGCAGCCATTATGAAGTCGAACAATAACAAGTGCTGGCGAGGATGTGGGGAAAAGGGTACTCTTGTACATTGCTGGTGGGACTGCAAAATGGTGAGGCCAATATGGAAAGCAGTATGGAGATTCCTGGGAAAGCTGGGAATGGAACCACCATTTGACCCAGCTATTGCCCTTCTCGGACTATTCCCTGAAGACCTCAAAAGAGCGTACTACAGGGATACTGCCACATCGATGTTCATAGCAGCACAATTCACAATAGCTAGACTGTGGAACCAACCCCGATGCCCCTCAATAGATGAATGGATAAAAAAAATGTGGCATTTATACACAATGGAGTACTACGCAGCACTAAGAAATGACAAAATCATGGAATTTGCAGGGAAATGGATGGCACTAGAGCAGATTATGCTAAGTGAAGCTAGCCAATCCCTAAAAAACAAATGCCAAATGTCTTCTTTGATATAATGAGAGCAACCAAGAACAGAGCAGGGAGGAAGAGCAGGAGGAAAAGATTAACATTAAGCAGAGTCATGAAGTGGGAGGGAAAGGGAGAGAAAAGGGAAATTGCTTGGAAATGGAAGGAGACCCTCATTGTTATACAAAATTACATATAAGAGTTTGTGAGGGGAATGGGAAAAAAATAAGGAGAGAAATGAATTACAGTAGATGGGGTAGAGAGAGAAGATGGGAGGGGAGGGGAGGGGGGATAGTAGAGGATAGGAAAGGTAGCAGAATACAATGAAAGACCCACCGATTCCCTGTCCAAGAAAGACGCACGAGGCACTGGCTGCAAACGCAAGAGGTTTATTCAGACACAGACGCCTGTGGGTGCTCAGCAAAACCTCAGCCGGAGCTTTGGTGAACTGGCACACCGGGCTTTGGGGTACAGGTCTTTTATAGGATAATGGGGCAGGTTTCGCGCGCGTGGTAAGCAACAGGTTTCTTATTGGTTATTTTGAACCCAGCATATAGATTACCTAAAGGGCAAAGTTGTTCTTCACTTTATGTTATCAGTTCCTATTTGCCTAAGAATGCCCTGGGACCTGTTTTTTTTTTTTTTTTTTGTTCTTTTTCCAACCATCCTGTCCTTTCACAATAGACTACCCTTAACTGATTAACAGATAGACCTCTCCGGTGTTTAGTAGGTTAGCAACACGCCCTGATGGTTTCACAATGGGGCCTGGGGTTTCTGGGCTGGGGTCTTTCATTCCCCCCTTTGTCTGGAAACTTGGGAACCAATCATGGTTCCCTCAGTTGGGGGCCTATTTAGGCAGACTCTACATCTTGGTAAACAGTAATCCTCAGGGGACAGTCTTTAACTTTCCAGACTTACTTAAAATTGGCCTCCTAGACCCAACCTGACTCGATTTACCTATCTACACTGCCTTTCCATTTTTGGCTTTGTTTCCCCCTAATTTTAGAAACTTTATTGCTGTGTGGAGAAGGGGCGATGACTCGTTCTGGCTGCTTCAGAGCTGAAAAGGGGTGTCGAACATGAGGGGGGCTTGAAGACGTGGGGGGCGACTTGGGGGACGTGAGTTCCCATTTAGAAGTCAGTTCCATTTGAGATCTGGTTGGGGAAAAACAGGTTGTCATCTGGGGATGGGTGTTTCTATGAGAGAAACAAAAACCATGAGTACTGAATAAGTGTTGCAAAAGCTGGAACATGTCACTATACATAAGTTCCCTCATCAGGCTTTAACATCCTCAGTTACCAGGACTGTAAACATAACATTTAACTTTTAGGGTTACAGATGTCCTTTCCCTTAAGACACAGTTTAATAATTTAATGTCATCTGATCTTGCAAAATCCTTTTACTAGTTTGACCTCTGTGTCTAATAGAGAAATCTTTAATTCTGTTACTTAGGGCTGGATAACCATACAAGCAAACACCATGCCTACCTGTGTAGGTTAGAAATAAAAGCCTTGAACTAAAAACTACTCTGGCAGTTCCTTTTGATAGTTATCAGGCATTCCTGTCTGAGAATCTCTTTTGAAGCCTCCAGTTTACTTATTTATGGAAGTTACATTTAACTATTATTTTATTTAAAAATGCCCAGGAATAGCTGTGTTTTGGCTATGACTGTCTTTGCTAAGTGTTTAAGATGAAGCAAGTCAAACTGACTTTTGTTTCTATCTATTGTTAACAGTAAGCTGAGTTTCCTTGGGAGTCCTCGGGAACTTTACAGCAGCTTTTCAGATCTGCTAGTGCCATTTGCGCTAGGATGGGTCCAGGCCTTGCTTGACCATGTGGCTTCCCTCAGAAGCATCAGGGATGTCTCCCTTTTCTGATGACCCTCCTCTTCACATCAAATGCACTGATTGGCTTTCTGTCCTCCACTGGTCTCATTAATCTCCCTGATCGGGAGGTTATGTGGCCTAGAGTTGCAAAGCTCTTTGGAAAAGTCCCCTATCCCCTGACTCAGACTGACTCAGAGGGCAAGAGCCAAATTTTTAATTTTAAAACTTAATCTTAAACATCCAGCAAATAAGTTTTAACAGCCTTATATTAAGAGCACTGGGCTTTAATGTCTATCTCTCTATCCTGTAGGTGATAACTCCTTATCTTACATTAACCCAGGTTGTGAGTTCTTAAATCAGTACCTCTGCAAAACATTAACAGGCAATCTTTAAGCCATTTTGAAAACTACAAGATAAAATTATCAAAGAGTAAAAACATATTTAGTTCATATAATAGCTACCTTGAATTTTGGCAGAGTTATACATTATAATTCCCTGTTTGAGATCTTAGTAATCTTAACAAAAACTAACTTTTGGACACAACTTTAAATGTACTGAAATCTAGCCTATTTTTTATAGTTACTTTCACATATAGTGGGATGGGACATAGAGCTTTATCTCAAGTAAGGCGGGGTTCTTCATAAATTTTAAGTACTGCAGTTCTGAGACTGATCTTTGCTTTTTAGACATCGTTTTACAAAGCCTACATAAATTGTTGTGAACTTGAGCAAACATAACATAATATCACATCTAAAACATGAATTAAAGAAAGGCTGAAAGCTTCTAACCTTTTGTAGAAAAGTAGTAAAGTACTTTTGTGTTTTACAATAAAACCTTTACACAGATTAAGCCCTCATTAACTTAAAAATACACTTAAGTTGTATCTCAGTGTAAAAAGTAACATAGAACTGTACATATCTTATTGATAACAAGCCCAGTTATAGAACACAAATGATTTAATTATATCTCCAACATATCTTTCTTTTAAGCCTAAAATTATCACACAACTTTAGAACACAGCTTGATATAATGCTCTTTTGAAGCTTCTACCTAACAGACTTGTATACCTGGAAGATGTGAACACATTAATAGCACCAATTACATTGATGTTTTTATATTAACCAAGTTTAGCTTTTAAAGAGATAACATAGCACAATTCTCTAAAACAATAGCACTTGTTTAACCAGCTGTTTAATTTCTTTAAGATTACTTGCTCAAAAACTTACACTTATAAGCAACTTACACAGACCTTCTTTATATCATTTACTTAAACCCTCTTAATTACTTAATCATATAGACTCTTATCCAGAAACACATTTTCCCTCTATGAAATCCATACCTAGAACCTTCTAGTTTCTCTTTTTTATCTGTTAACCTCCTTCTGTTCACATTTTGAAACAATACTTGTAAATTTTGAATTTAATCAGATTATTTTATAGACATAAACATTTTGTTAGGTTTTATTTTTGAACACCTAGAAAAACTTATAATAAGCTTAATTTTAAAGACATCTTTACTCTCATCTGTTTACCTAATTTAAATTGAGCCATTTGAATCACGTGAATCAAAGATATTTGGATCCATTTTTAAAATTTTTCATGAGCGCTCCTCATCTGTCAATTGTCATATCACTGCATGATATATGAACATACATACACACATACAGACATACTGACATACAACACGTAACACAGTGTAACACAACACAATAGTAAAGGCCTTGTTGCTTTCTCAGGTGATATCTCATTGCAATGTTAAAAAAACTCCATAGTTGATCAAAAATAGAACTTATCAGAAAAACATTAACTTGTCTATAGGATCAAAATCATGAGCTCAAAAAAAAAAAAAAAAAAAAAAATACAGAATCTAAGAAAAAAAAGCAAAAGTCCTAGAAAAAATTGACCGGCCTGTAATTAGTAAATGCCATACAATTTACTCTCTGGTTTAATCTAGTTTGAGTTCCCATAAAAAGACACTTTTACTTTTTTTTTCCTTGGGCCTCAGATCTGTCTCCTACTGAGTGCTCCAGGCTTCTTCTATTTGCATATCAGCTTAAGTCCTGGCTGAGGTCTGGGAAAACTGGAATTCTGAGCACAAACCTCATGCCTAAGGTTTTAACCATAAGTCACAATTTCCAGGTTTGGATGTTGAAAATTATGATACAAGTTTAAGATGCAATTTATAAAATTTCATACCTTTTACATTTTCCTACACTAGAAAAACTTGCTCACACAAAACTGAAAATAGGATCTCTACCATCAGAAGAAATTTATTTAGGATCATTAAGTCACTTTCTTTGTTCTGAAGTTCCTAAAGTAGTATTAAGTTTCATTAAATCACCTGGAGAAAATCTTAAAAGAGAACTACACACTACCATGTATATCCAAAATTAAGCTTTTAAAAAAAATTTCCAAGACTGTTGCTATTCAATGTTATTTCAATAAGCCAGACCAACGTCCCAATCCAACATTTTTTTTTTCCTGAATCTTATACACTAAGGGGAACAGATACCAAATCATAATTTACTATCCTTGCCCAAATTAATGCACTGGTACACCTAGTGAAATCTTTTCAGGCTACCCAGTTCAAAATTGATAAAAAAAAAAACACTGAATGATTGGGAGTTACTTGCCAACTTGGAAGTAGAGTTCTTTTAATTTTCTATCCTAAGTATCTAATTTCTCTGGCATGAATTATCTGAAATCAAACTAAACAATTACCTAACCCTAACTTTTTACTGCAAGATTGTGCAATGCTTCAAACTCATTTAGATACCAGATGTTACAATGAAACATCATCTTTTAGACACACATTTAGCCTAGATTATCCCCAAGAAACAATCAGACAACTAGATAAGAAAATATCTCTCCAGGTTTTGAACTTCCATTTAATTATGACTTCTATCAGTGGCACCATAGATTTCCCCATGAGTGGACCAGATGTTTTCACATAGGGGCAACTATAGGTGTAAAATTAAGGGTCTCGATGTGACTGACTTTACTGCATTCAGGTGGAGTAACCCTTGCAGTGCAGGGAAAGAATGAGGAAATTCCCCAGAGCGAAGGTGGCTCTGGCAGCTGCTGGGAATTTCTCAGTCTCCCCTTTACTTACAGGATTAACTTCTTTGGATAGACCCAATCCCAGGCAATCTGGCATATCTCCTAACTTTCCAGTAGAGTCAGTTTTTATCTGCCTTAGGTCTTGAAGGGGGAAGAGGGAATGTACTTTGATCGGCTCAAGTTTTTTTTCTTGACTCTTTTTCTCATGGCAGAACTGTAGACTAAAGGAGCCGCCTAAGTGTTAAGGGATATCTACTGGTTGTAAGGTAGCAGATTACCGGAAGAGTTGATTCTAAAAATGCCTCTCTAGCAGCTTAAAGAACACAGCTCATTTTAAACACTGGGGTGGTAAAACAGACTATTGAAAGTTACCTATGCACCTTAGGGAACCTGAGCAGATTTTGCTAATTATCCTGTGCCTTTCTTAGTCCTGCAACCTGATTTTCTAACATTTCTGACCTGCGAAGGAAGGGGAGCATCCAGGAGGAATGGATGCGAGGTTGTGGGAGTGTTGCGTAGCCCATACGGAGGCAAATGTGATTGGGGCTTTCCCTCAGTGCCATTCATCTACCGATCACCCTAGATACCCCTTAGGGCTGTCGGGAGGGGGCTCAAGAGAAAGGAACCTTAAGAATCGTCTGAGAGTAGCCCAGACCAGAATTCCGCAGTTGTTCCAAACTCCTTCCTCCACCTCCACGCATCTGAGGCAGATCGGGATTCGGGACACTGTGTACTCACGCCAATTGCTCTCCGGGCCCAGACAGAAAAGTTGGAAGCGGCTTTGGCAGAACCCAACATGCCTGCTCTGTATTGAACAGGTGATTAAGAGCTGCCTAGGCCGAGAAACCTCTCACCCGAGTCTTGAAGAGTGGCGGCTGCACTAGTTGCGTTTAAGTAGCCGTCGGGTGCCCACCTTACCCTCCAGAGAGAAAGAGAGAGAAAGATGCACCTCAAACAGACATGGGGTGCGTGCACTTAGCTCGGTGTAGAATCTCAGTCTGGGACAGAATTTATGACTGAAAGTTCGGCTCCCATTCCCAAAGCCAATTAATGCCAATTTAATAATGAGGACAGGGTTTTGAGAAAAGTTAAAGCGAGATATCAAAGTTTTTAGATCCCCAGCAGGCATTTCTTAACCGCAGTGGGTGCACACAAGCCAACTACGGGAAGAAAAGAAAACACTGCTTCCCTAATCTCGCTTACAATTTAGGTTAAAATTTAGCTAAAGTTATCTCCACACCTCTAAGGCAGATTGGAATTTGGGACTCTGCATCAGTTCAAAGTAAAACAATGCCATCACACTAAACAGAGACATAAAAAGACACACAGAGACACACAAAGACATAGATTCCCTTTTCAGATTGTCAAAAAAAATGAAAGTGGGTGTTGGCCCCAAGCCAACTGGGGCCTTCCCTTCAGATTGGGGGAGCATCCCCCTCAGATTGGGTCTGACAACGCCAGATTGGGAGATTAGTTCTCTTGCCAGGGTTTTGGGCTGGGGACAGACAGGACAATAGAAACACATAACACAAAATTCGCAACGCGGCCACAAAATTCGCAGCACGTCGTGGATTGCTACCCAGAAACTAAAGGCTCAGATGGATCCGTCAGCTACAAAATACTTTACCAAATACTTCACAAAATACTTTACTACAGGCAATCCACTCAGAACCCTGGGACGTCTCCCAGGGTGGCAGGAATCCCTGGGACGTCTCCCAGGGTGGCAGGAGAGAAGTCCGAGTTCGTCAACTCCTTCTCAAGCTGCCCAGAAAACAGAGCGATTACGCGTAATCGTACGGACGCCGCGCACAGACAGATAACGACCAAAGACTGCAAACATAGAACAAAAGAGACACAAAATGACACGAGCTGGCCAGCTTACCTCCCAGTGGTTGCCGGGTGTTCCTCGGGCAGGGATCCGGACGGGGTTACAGGAGTTCTCCTGGCTGGCTCGCCAAATGAAAGACCCACCGATTCCCTGTCCAAGAAAGACGCACGAGGCACTGGCTGCAAACGCAAGAGGTTTATTCAGACACAGACGCCTGTGGGTGCTCAGCAAAACCTCAGCCGGAGCTTTGGTGAACTGGCACACCGGGCTTTGGGGTACAGGTCTTTTATAGGATAATGGGGCAGGTTTCGCGCGCGTGGTAAGCAACAGGTTTCTTATTGGTTATTTTGAACCCAGCATATAGATTACCTAAAGGGCAAAGTTGTTCTTCACTTTATGTTATCAGTTCCTATTTGCCTAAGAATGCCCTGGGACCTGTTTTTTTTTTTTTTTTTTGTTCTTTTTCCAACCATCCTGTCCTTTCACAATAGACTACCCTTAACTGATTAACAGATAGACCTCTCCGGTGTTTAGTAGGTTAGCAACACGCCCTGATGGTTTCACAATGGGGCCTGGGGTTTCTGGGCTGGGGTCTTTCAACAACAGTTACTATTATGGTATTATGTAAAAATGTGGATGTGTAACCGATGTGATTCTGAAATCTTTGTATTGTTTTGAATAACCAATTAAAAAAAAAAAAAAAAAAAGAACCGAGATTTGGAGTTTCAGCCCCCTGCTTTCCTGAGACAAGTGTTGGATTAGGGTCTTTATGCCCAATTAGCTCATTTAAAACCCAGTAAACTTGGTGTATCTATGAGTAACTGAATGTCCAATTAAAAGTGGTTTAAATAATGAAGAAAATTTACTGTCTCCTATTTCCATGATGACCTTGGCTTAGGAATGTCAACAAGGACTGTTCTTTCTGCAGCTATCCTCATTGTAACCATCACAACCTCCTTTTGGATTGCAAATTAGCTAGAATAATGTCAGGTTTCAGACAAGCCTAGGTAATGAATGCAGGTTCCTAGCAACTCTTTTTATTATGGAGGAAATGTTCCTCTTTCTGACACTTCCCCCTTGTGTTCCATTGACCAGGACTAGTCCATGTGTTGCTGCAAGGTGACTGAGGGCTTGAGGAGTGGAACTTTCTGGCAATTATTGGAGGTGGGCTGTATTGTCAAGGAAGAAGGAGGGAAGGAGGGCAACTATTCGGGGAGGAAGCAGATGGCATCATTCCTCATTTACAGAGTAGAAAAACTGAAGCTTATAGAGGTTAAGTAATTTACCTAGAATGTGTGGTGCTGGAGTTAAAATCTAGTCCTGTGGAATTACAAAGCCAAAACTCTTTAGAAGGGCTCAGAGTCCAAGCCAAATGGACTTAGGTTTATATCTCAACTCGGCCTGTTTTTATCAGTGACCCTGATTTGTAAAAAGAAAAGTATACCATTGATCTTACTGGGTTTTGTAAATATTAAGCAGCTAATGTACGTACAAAGTGCTGAGCACAGTGCCTGCTGTAGTGAGACTACTGCCATCAGCAGCAGCAGCAGAAACTGAGAAACTGATGACTCCATTTTTAAAAATAAATAAATAACAGCAGCTTCTACCTCAAGGCCAGTCCTAAGGAAGGGGCATGAGGCTTGTCCTTGGAAAAACCCACAGAGCACTCCTAAGCACAAATCCACCCTGCTGAGTTGTTTGTCTGTAAATAACAGGAGAGGCCTGAGGTGCCAGGTGTCCCTGATTCAGTTAGGCTAGGTAAGGACCCATAGCAACCCCCCTAGCAACCTCCAATCATCATGAGACAGGGAAAATACCTGGAATGCCAGATGACCCCCCCAAGTAGTTTATGGTGGTTGATAACATGTTGGGAAACCATGTAGTTTAGCACATACACCCCTCGGGGCCTAAACCAATCAGTTCAAATGAATCCCCCTATTGTACTAACCAATCACCCCTGCCCAACTTGTCAGTGAATGTGCTAATCAATGTTAAGAGTTGTCGTTTGATTTTCCTGTGGTATTGGAATGATTTGCTGTGTGATGTTGTGATGCATAGAGTATTCCCCCCAAACCTATAAAATCTCACTGAACCAGGACTCACTCCCTGGGATCGCTGCATCGGGACGGTTGTGAGTTCAGGCTCAAGCTTGCAATAAAGACTCTTGTGTGATTGCATCAGATTCAGCTCCTTGAGGTCTATTGGGGTCCCATGAATCTGGCATAACAAAACCTTAACCCCTGTGGTGTTAGGAGACCACGTGTTCTTCCTCTGTTTCTCACAATATTTGGTGTATGGAGTTTTCTTTGTCTATGGCCAAACTTATTTGGCTTGTGTTTTTCACTTATCCAAACACTCCTTAAGGCAGGGACCCTGTAGTATTTATCTTTGTAGTTTAGATCTCTTGAGAAGCATATGGTGCATAGTATGTGCTTGATAAAAACAATTTTTGAATAAAAATATAGGTGAGAGCAGGAATAGCCTTATATATTAGAAACATTAGAAAGCCATAAAAAATTAACACTTTCCAGAAAAATATTTGGTTACAAAAAACGATAGTCTAATGACAAAGTTAACCAAGTATTGAATAAAAACCAAGTGTTTTCAAATAAAAAATATTTTATTTCCCCATCCTCTAAATAAAGAGCTAGTGTTATATAAATATTTTTCTTTCATTTTAAACCTTAATGTATTTTCATTGATTAAAATTTATAGTAAGGTGTTAGAGTCTGTAAACAAGTCAAGATGGCGCCTGGCATTTGCAGAGGGAGTGGTTTGTGAAGTAACACCAGTGAGCAATTAGGTGTGGAGATTCCTTATTGGTTGACTGCTGTATCTAGTTTATGTTAATTAAGATAAGCTGTGTGGAATGTATATATACCCCTCCTGTCCTACAATAAAGGGCTCCCACTCCTGCTGTATCAATGTAGACAAGTTGTTCGCCACCCCCCCCCACCCCCCCCACCTCCCCCCCTTATTTTGCCGCAGCAGGACTGCAGCAGTTGTCAACAAATTTTAGCCAAAAGTCATTTATTGTCGAAGTCTCAAGAAATATCCATGTGTCCTACCAATCATGGTGCTTAGAAAATTCAGGAATAACATTTAAGAACTACAGTGGAAATACTCTTTGGAAGAAGAGGGAAAATACGTTATAGAAGCAATTCAAATAAAGCTCAAATTAAGAAAAATGTCCATTTCTTAAAGTTGATTCCAATTCTCCACTGTCCTTGCCTCTAAAGTAGCAAACAACTCCCCAACACAGGTTTAGTAACAGACAGTTATGGCACTCACCCTGAGAGCATATAAACACCCTCCCGGAAGCAGATGCTGCTCTTTGTGGAATTGATATTTCAGTGGAAGTAAACACAGGGCAGACGTGCCGGCATCTTCACCTGCTCATCATTCTCATCACACAGAATTAGATACTTCACAGAAAAGGAATTCCAAAGGCTCTAAAACATAGGAAAAGTTGCTGAAACTCACTTTAAAACAAAACAAAACAAAACACATTTCCAATTAATAGCCAATCAAGGTGGCACAATCCCAGAGACTTGTGAGGCTGAGGCTGAGGCAGGAGGATTGCATGGTCAAGGGCAGCCTGGGAAACTAAGTGAGAACTTGTCTCAAAAAGTATAAAGGAGTAGGTTTGTAGCTCAGTGATAGAGCTCCCCTAGGTTCAATCCCTAGTGCCACACACACAAAAAATTCCAATCAAAATTTTAATGGATTTCTTCTCTGGGAAAACACCAAATGACTGGTGACAATAATGACACGTGTGCAGCAGGAGGCCCTTGTCAGGCTTCCACTGGAGGCTTCCTGCAGGCAACTGTAGGGGCCAGGGCATGGCCGCAGGGCTCATGGATGCCAGGCAGAAGACAAGGAGTGGATCCCAGTCACCAAGTTGGGCTGCTGGTCAAGGACGTGAAGATCAAGTCTGGAGGACTTTACCCATTAAGGAGTCTGAGATCATTGACTTTCTCTTGGGAGTAAGATGACAACACGCTGTGGTTCTGTGCTGATATGGCTCATCTCCGCCCCCAGAGGTACTGGCATTGTATCAGCCCCTGTGCCCAAGAAGCTGCTGCTGATGGCTGGTATTGATGACTGCTACACTCTGCTAGCGGCAATTTGCTTGGGCAATTTCACCAAGGCTACCTCCAAGACTTACAGCTTATTTGACCCCCGACCTAGAGAAAGAGACTATTTAGCAAGTCTCCTTATCAGGAATTCATTGACCATCTTGTAAAAACCCACACCAGAGTCTCTGTGTAGACTCCAGGTGTGTCTATAAAATAGGAACTAAATAAATAAATAAATGGAATGAAACCCGTTTTTAAAAAAAAAACAAACTTAATGGTATATAATTTTTTGAGATATTATCTTTTTTGCCTAACAGCAGATTAGCAAAGATTAAAACATTTGGCAATATGCATTCAGAATGATTTGGAAAAACAGGGACTCATGCTAGTAGAAATAAAAATTGATGCAATTTTGTGGAGTATCTGTAAAAATTTCATATGAACGTGCTTATTAAACAGCAAGGCCTTTTCTAAGCATTTACTGATATATGAATTCATCTCTAGATTACTTATAATGCCTAATTTAATGTGAATTCTATGTAAATAGTTGTTATACTGTGTTAAAGAATAATAACAAGAATATTCTGTACACACTCAATACAGGCTCGATTTTAAAAATTATTTTTTTCAACCTGCATTTGGGAATCCACAGATACAGAACCCATGAATACAAAGGGCTGATTATATATGCAAAAAGTATCTTTGGAAGAACTCACAAGGAACTGGTAATATTAATTGGCTTTGAGAATGGAGATCAGATCACTTCATTGTATCCTTTGAATTTTGAAGCATTTGATTTTATTGTCTGTTTTAAAAATTAAATGGAACAAAATTAAATGTTTTAAGTTGAGTAGGTTCCTATAACCACACAAAAAAATAGGTTGAGTCATAATGGGGCAGTCCAAAGAAGAATAAAAGAAATAACTCAGCAAAAGGTTAATAACCAGGACCTATTGTTCCTCTAAATACCCAATTGTTAGGTAGTCTGGATTATCTACTCTCCATGCCAATCACGTAGCAGAACACTAACCAGTGCCAGAATTTCCATGGCAGCTGAAATTAGGCCTTGAACAGCCCACCCCTCCCTCCCCTGGCTTGTTAGCAATGAGGCCAACTCCCAGCCTCCTCATTCTTTAGCAAATATAAAACTCAGTGGAACAAAGTATTGGAGCATGTATTAGTCAGCTTTTTGTCTCTGTGACTGAAATATCTGACAAGAACAACTCAGAGGAGGAAAAAGTATTTTGGCTCATGGTTTCACAGGTTCAGTTAATGGTCTGGGCCCAAGGTGAGGCAAAACATCATGGCAGAATGGTGTGGTGGAGGGAAGCTGCTCAGCTTCTGGCAGCCAGGAGACAGAGAGAACATGTGAGGTTCCAGGAACAAAATATAAACCCCAAAGGCATACCTCTAGTGACCTACTTACTCTAGCTACACCCTACCCACCCACAGTTACCATCCAGTAGTGTAGCACTGCAAAGTATTAATCCATCAAATGGATCAATCCACTGATAAGGTCAAAGCTCTCATAATCTAATCATTTCACTGTGACCATTGCTTCATTGTCTCACATGAGCTTTTGGGGGACACCTCACATCCAAACTGCTCTGTTATGACAGAGCAGCTGGGGCAGTAATTACAGATCTTATGTCATCTCCCTTTAATCACACCAGCCCCTAATATCCTCTCGTCTTGCTCCAGTGACTAGAGGTCTGATTGCATCAGTCACCTAGCTATGAGTAGGAGGAGGCAGATAGATGAGACCCATATCAGGTGAAGCTGGTCTACACACATATCTTTACTTTTCTCCTTTTTTTAAATTTGAAAACAATACATTTACTCTTGTTTAAGTTTCAGATGGATTGCTCCTTGGCTGTAGGCAAACTTCTCAGAGGAAAGTAACCCATATGGCCTGAAAGGGGAAAAGAGGGCAACTGTCAAGATCTGCATCTAATTGCTTAGCAAGATCAGGTAGAAAGCAACTTCCAAGAATACCTTACTCCCCCTGCCTCAAATGTTTTACCTTTATTAACTGAACTCTCCACAACTAAGGAGTAGTTATTACTCTGATTTCCATTTTGCAAATGAGGCACCTGCGGCATGGAAAAGTTATTTAATTTGTTCAAAGTTACCCAACATATAAATTGCCGAAGTAAGATTGACTCCAGAAAATTTGGCTACTCCACTGTGCTCTCATCAAACACATGGCATCCTGTGTCGTAGTTTTACATAGAGTATGATGTGAGCATGAAAAATAAATTTTGCTACATTTATCCAATTCTGAAGCTCACAGATCACAGCATATAATCTCCGTTTCCTTTAGTCAATGTTTCCTGCTTTGCTGACCAAAATTTTTTCTTTTGAAAATACAAAAGAGCACATTCAACAGGAACCATATACAACACTAGTTTTCCTGAAATAAACACTAGTTCTCCTTATCCTGTTCCCCTCATTTTTATCCATCCCTTTAAATCAAAGAAGTGTTTTGTTTAACATATGTATCACCTAGTGTGAGAGAAGAAAAAATAAATAAAACAAAACAGGAATCCTTTAAATGACCATGCCAAGCCTAGCGGGCTTCTTGTTCAGAGCCAAATGACACTGCCATCCTCTTTTCCCCTAGATGTGGAGAGGATGCACTGGGAAAGATTTATGTTTATGATACTCCTATATGCAAAAGCCATGCAGTTGGTGATAGAGATGCTTGTTCAAAAGCTGACAAGAAGAAAGCACAACCAAAGAAGGAAGGCATTGTAGAATTGATGGAGACTTAGTTCTTAAAACTCAGAAGTAATAAGATAGCTGGAAAATGCTAGAAAGCTCCTGCCACAGTCTGAGTCTTCTGAAGGAGAACCTGGAAACTAGAAGAGTTAGCTAGACACCAGCACAGTGGAATTAGGACACTAGCTCTTGACTCCCAGTCATGACTCACCTGGACTAGACAAAGAAGACTAAAGTCAGGGCAACCTCACCATGCTCTATCTGGTTCTCACTTTGAAATTGCTCTGGTTTTCTCCATGCTCCTGACAACTTTTAAGATCCTCAGGAAAAGCAGACATTGGGATGCTGAATGATAGAGCATAAAACCCATCAGGCTTTTTGGTCAGATCACTGGCTATTTCCATGACTCCATCATCCTCTTGCCTGTGATTTAAGGGATATTACTTCTCCAGCTCGTTCCTGGGACATATATTGGATATAATAAGACTAACCACACAGGAATATGGGTAATTTTGAAGATAATGTAAGTGAAGCATCTGACATAGTAGGTGATTTTTAAAAAGAGACATATTATTACCAGCATATTTCTCTAATTTATTTATCTTTTTTTATTCCTCAAATCACTGCATGTGTAAGGCACGTCTATAGCACTTAACTGCAAGTGTGTGCTAATTTAAAAAAATAATTATGAACTATTTCGAACATACAGGAAATCATGGAAAATAATGTTTATCATCACCAATGTATATATTCATTTAAAATAGTATCATATTTTAAAACTTTAAAAATGGTATCAGGTTGTCTATATCATTTTATAATATACTCCCCTACACTAGTTATGTTTTCAAGATTTACCCAGGTTCATACATGTAGTTTTGCTGATTATATAGAATATTCTATAGTGTTCCATTATATGAACCTACCATCATGTATTTCTGCATTCTCCTACTGAAGGTCACCTAGATTGTTTCCAGTTTTTCACTATTACAAAGAATATTGCCATAAACATTCTCCTTATATGTGCTTCTTTGGGTTTCTGTGAGAGTTTCTCTAAGGTAGAATTCTAGGTTCGTAGGATATGCCTCTCTTTAACATTGCTAGCCATTGCCAAATTGTGTTTCCAAATAACTCTAGTGTTTGTTGTTGTTGTTGCTTCTGTATATATATTTTTAGTTTCATTGCTGAGATACAGTTTACATACCATAAAATTTGCCCTGTAAATGGACAACTCAGTGGTTTCAGTGTATTTGCAGAGTTGTACAACCCTCCCACAATCTAATTTTAGAACGTTTTTATGTGATAGTGTTATTTATAAGTATAAATAAACATACAGAAATCTGTAAATCTGGTCATGTGTCCTGTACAATATATCCAATAAAAATCCCCCAGGAACAGCTAGTTTACCGAGATTTATTTGTTTTAAACCTGTAGTTTTGAACAAAATAGCTGGAAGGAACATTCCTAATTAGATTATGAAACTGCTTAAGTGCAGGTTCCTGTTATTTGCTAATTTTAAAAGCATTCCTATTTATTCACCTCAGCGTAAAATGACTCACAACCCATTTTGTTTGAAGAGAACGAGGAGAGTGCTATACTTAATAAAGAAGAAATTTCCCCAGAACCATTCTTGCTCATGCCAGAAGGGAAGGGAGTTGTGAAAGAGGACAGATGTGGGAGTAAACAGTTGTGAGAGCCAACACACTAGCAAAAGAGGGAGACCCACAGTCTTTATTTTTATTTTTCACAAGTTAACCTGTTGGAAGTTTTAATCAAGTACTTTTCATACTCTGAGTTATTACTTAATGATATTTTCAAATACTATTTACCCCAACTAAAACTTAATGTGTTAATTGTCAATGAGGTTTGCCAAATATGATTTGGAATAACACACACACACACACACACACACACACACACACACACAAATGTTGAAAAAAAAAATATATATATGTTATATAGATATGTAATACACATATATGAATGTTGTTCTTACCCAGACTCTAAATGTTCAAAGTTGAATATATATTTTTCCATTTGGATCTTATAAGGAACATCAGGTTTGTGGACGATGACATTGGTCCTCTTCTCTTCATTTTAATCATTGGCTTAAGGGCACCCATTTCCAGATGCTCTCATTAGGTGCTTGGCAGATTTCTGAAATTTCCTCTTTGCTCTTCAGACCAGTAAGGAGGGTAAAGTCACATTCTGTGACAGTGTGGCCAGTCACAGAAGAGGAGGAAAGCTATAGAGGCAGCACTGATTAGTACAGTGAACTGCCTCCCACCTCACAGCAGTGTGGTCCTATGGTTAGCTTCTCATAGGGCCAGCCCCACCCCATAACAGACCAACAGTCTTCACCCAAAGTTGGAGACAGCCTGATTCAACAGTGTGATATGTGGTTTGTCTGCACTGAGATTTTTTCTATCTGCAAATTGCACAGGCGAAGAACCTGAACGGTGCACCCTCTGTCCTCCAGCACTTGGGCTTCAGATTTCCCCCACAAGGAGTATGGGAAAGCACCTTGATTTCTTTTTGCAGAATCTTCTGCTGGGCAGAGATGGCTTGGCAAAATCTCACCTGTGTGTAATTTTGTAATTGCTACCTGCAGATGAAAAGATTGACTTTTTCTGACTTTGGAACAAAGCCCACACTGAGCAACTGGGCTTGGGGTTTAGGATTGAGCAGCAGAGGATGAGACAGTACAAAAAAGTTGCTTCCATAACCAGTGGGGTTGCACCCTGTGCAGTAAGAAGATTTTAGGTCCACTCCAGGACCAACTAATAGCCTTGCAATTGCAAAGGTGAAGGGCAAAGGACCTAGATAGAAAACAGCCCTGAATTGCCTTGGAAAGGATTGACCCAGGCAAGTAACCTGCTGAATCCTGGGTAGAAATGAAGTTAGATGGGAAAACAAGGAGCAAAGCAGATCTGTGCTTCTCTCACTCTTCCCCACTGTCCAACCCAAGGGAAAGATTGTAAACTTCAGCCCATTTCCAAATGAGGCAAAATTATCTTGGAGTTGCTGAGCCCACAAAGGGGCTACATTAAATGGATTATACTCCTTCTGCCCAAACTCCAATGTATACAGAACATTCACAATGTTGTGCAAATACCATATTTCGGCAAACTTTTTGTCATTCCAAACTGAAACTATGTACCCACTAAAAAATAACTCCCTATTTCTACCCTTCCAGCCCCTGGTAACTTAATATAGTTCTGTCTTATGAATTTTCCTCATATAAGTGGAATAATACAATATTATCCTCTTGTGTTTGGCTTATTTGACTTACTATGATGTTTTCAAGGTTCATCCACATTGTAGCATGCATAAAAATTTTATTCCTTTTTAAGTCTGTGTATATTCCATTGCATGTTAAGAACTTGGATTTGAATGACATTTTTAAGCTGCCATACCTGGAAGAAACCTTGTTAAGTTTGGTAACTATACCTATGGTTTAGGCTATGTGGCATTGGGCTTCCAAACTAACACATAAACACAATTACCATTAGATGCCCCATGATGGGCAATAGGTGTGTGAACTGTTAATGTGGGTGTGGTGTGGAGGAAGCTGGTGGCACGAAGGAGAAGGGAGCATGGCCCCATACCTCTAACAAGTTAGGAAAGTTGGGCCATAAACTAGAGAAGCAGGAAAATGGAGCCTAGCAGTGCCAGCTTTGAAGCCAGTCCAGGGGAAGGATGGTCAGATGCAGATGCCTTCAGCTGTGTTTCATGGATTAATTTATCATTTTAATCATTTTTTAAGTGTACAATTCAGCAGCATTAAGAATATTCTGGTGAAGCTCCAGGATGGGCCACAGTCACAGAGTGCTCAAAATGAAAGCTCCCTAGAATTTCTGCATGTATGTTTATTTATATCCATGCATGTGCACATGGATACACAAACATGAAGAAGCACACACCTTTACCTCTTTTAAGCCTTGGTTTAGCTATTTTGATATTCTCTTTTTATTTTTTGATTTTTCTTTGTAAAAAAGATGGCAAATTCAGTTGTGAATTAAGGATATGATCCATCCAGAGGGAATTAAACATACATATAGGCAAAGGAAGGCAAAAGAAATCAAGTATCCTGTTTCCCAAAGACCTTAGGCATGCCAGGTCTTCTTCCAAGTTGCTACTTGATATTCTCTTTTTATAATTGTTAATTTTTTTCTCTCTTTTCCCCTTCTTTCATTGGGTATTGAATCTAGCAGTGTTCTTCCACTTATATCCCCAGCCTTTTTTATTTTGAGACAGTCTAGATAAATTGCTAAGGCTGGCCTCAAACTCATGATATTCTTGCTTCAATCTTCTGAGTAGCTACATTTTTTTTTTCCTTAAGTGCTGGGGATTGAACCTAGAGGTGCTCTACCACTGAGCTGCATCCTCAACCCTTTTTATTTATTTTGAGACAGGAACTCACTAAGTTGCTGAAGCTGGCCTCAAACTTGTGATCCTCCTGTCTCCTGAGCGCTGAGATTACAGGTGCATATCACTGTGTCCAGCTCAATTTCATTTCAGCACATACAGTAATTTAGCATTAACATTTTGCTTCACTCTAACAAAATACTGAATTCCAAATTGGCTAAGACATTGTGCCTGGTGCTCTCTGGAGGAGTACAGATTGATGCTTCTCTTCAAAACACTTTTCCACAGTCTTTATTGGAGTTAGAAATAATCAAGTTCAGTCAAGGATAAAGGATAAAAACATTTATTTAAAAAATACTATCAGAATCAATTCCAGTTCAGCAGGCATAAAGGGTGGGTGGTTAATGTTTTATTATGATGTGAAATTTGAGATACAGGAAGCATTATTGCAAAAAAAAAAAAGTTAATACTTATTAAAAAACTGAAAAAGAAAAGTGAGTAGTAAACTACTGTAACAAAAAGAGACATTAAGGCTGAGAACATGTCACCGCACAATGAAAATAATCTCATCCTTTAATATACACTAATAGAACAGGAGGTCTGATTTACTCACATTTGGACTGTGGCTGGGAAGAGGTGAACTGCAAGAAGATGTGAGTAAGCTCAGTACCAGCAGGGGATACAGAAAACTGGGGATAAGGTGAAAGAAAAATTAGACAAAGAATGCCTTTGCTCAAGGGGCCCTATAAAAATGTATTTCCAGGGCTGGGGTTGTGTCTCAGAGATAGAGTGCTCACCCAGCATGCTTAAGGCACTGGGTTCAATCCTCAGCACCACACAAAAATAAAAGATATTGTGTCCACCTCTAATTAAAATATAAATATTCTAAAAGAAGTATTTTAAAAAAACACTTGAGAAATATATGACTATGAAAGTTTAATGGACAGCATTAAAATGCTAAAAATATAAAAATACCCTTTATTGTAGGCATACACAAAGCCTTCTGCAACTATGATAAAATACCTTGTGAAATTCTCTGTGCTTTGTTTCCTTTTTTTTTTCTTTTAAATATCTTTGCTTTATTTATTTACTTATTTATGTGGTGCTGAGGATCGAACCCAGTGCCTCACACATGTGAGGCAAGCACTCAACTACTGGGCTACAACACCAGCCCTGCTTTATTCCCTTTTTTGCGGCCTAGTTTTTCACAATGAGGAGGGGACAAAAGCCTTTAAAGGCCATCAATCCAACTTTGATTTCACGGCTAAAGGAGAGTAGGTAAATTGTTCCCTGTCACATCCATCCTTAGTGGCAGAGATTGGGCCAGAATCATGTCTCCTGCCCGCCATGAATGCTTTTCTCATTTCATCCCCCATCTGTACTTGGTGGCACTCCCACAATCTCGGATGGGCAGAAGGGCTGTGAGGGAAAGGGATAGGTCTGTTTGGGGTCTCTTTGGCTTGTATGAGCATGAGGCACTACAAACAGAAGTGACAAAACACATTTCTACTTCTCCCTCAAGCCTTTAAAAATAATCTGAAACACACACACACACACACACACACACACACACACACACAGAGTCAGGTCACAGAGTAGAACACTGTAGGTGAAGAAAACTTCTAAAAGACTATTATAAGAGCGGTTATTGATTTTAAATGAGAATATCTCGCTAATCACACACAATCATATGCTTTTCAGAAGCTCTGAAAATAAAACCCTGGTTACAGATGGTGACTAACATGGAGAGTCTGGGGCCAGGCACATCTCCAGAGTCCCTAACTGCCACACTATGGAGTCCTACCACCATTCCATGGAGTCTCTAAAGACCACACTGTCAAAAGGACTGTTAATCAGTAGTGGGAATTGCCTCCAAATATGCAAATTCCAGCAGAAAGGAAAACACATTTGACTGTATTCTTTTTAAAAACCCTCCCATTCTCACATCTATTTCTGATTTCACATTCATCAGCACTCAACATTCTAAATGTTCTATTCTGGCAACCCGTATTTCTGGGTCTCAGTTCCTGGAATGCTTTCTTGAAACATTCACAAGTGCTTCAAAAGGAGGGTGGTCAGACTTCTTGGGGTCATTTTCTTTTATGTGTCTTTTGAGAACAAAATTCAGAGACTGAAGTGGTGTCACATTTTGAAAATATCTGTCATACGTGCTTTTGTTCAAGGCTCGATTCAAGGAATATGAAATGAGAATATCTTTTGTCATATCTGTGAACAAGGAAAACCATTAAAGGAAGGTTCTTGAGTTCACTGAAACATCAAAGAGTACCACAATTCTACAGATTATCCAGCAGAAATGTATGTTTCTTGTACTCCACAGGTTTCTGTAAGAGCAGGCTCTTTTATTAAAACATTTCTCAGAAATTGCTTTCTCAAGAGAAGATTAATCATTTGGCTTACAACAAAACAGGAGCCCACCATGTGTTCTGTGTTTCATCTCAGGCAATAAATTGTCTTTGTGCCAAATTCCTTGTCTCTCTCCATATAGTTTGTTGTGTCTTATATACAGACTCCTGAAAAATTCTTTCTACTTGTGTAGAAAAGCCACGACTTTCTTCCTCTAAGGCATTGATGGTTTGCAGAGCAAAGGGAGTCCTTTCCCGGGGAAGGGGACTGTTCAGGGGCCGCATAGGTATGACAGAGTTGTATTTGTGCTGCCTGTTCACCGAATTCATTAGGGATGTATAGAACTGAAAATTACACCAGGTATCTCTTAAAAAGTTCTCAGTCAGTAATAGGATTGTCCACGCAGACCCATTGACAGCATCATCTAAATTCTGTAAATGTGGTCGGCCACATGGCATCTCAGCAAAGATGATTCCAGGCTTGATACCAAAGTCATTTTGTAGTAGATTCTGGACCCGGAGGGCTTCATCTGTGTCATCTTCTGCATGCAGTATCACAAATTTAAGGAACACCTCTTCTTCTGCTTCCGCTTCAGGAATTTCTTCCCTCGCCTCAGCTCCTTCCTGCCCACCTATTTGCTCCTCTGTGGTATTGTTCTGCTCCACAACATCACTCAAGGAGATGTCTTCCAATTTCTTGGGCTCTGACTCACGATGGTCTTGACTTGTATAAACACTGTGGCTTTTACCCCAAGAGAGAGAAAAAGGGCAGATCCCTACTTTAGACTTCCCGATACCCATGATAAATGTCCAAGGTAGAAGAGGAAAGTTTTATTTATTTCTCAGCATTTATTTGCAATCTAAAATAAGAAACAACAAAGCAGAAGATTATTGTGAATTTAATTACAACATTAAAAATGAAAACTTTAGTTCAACCCCAAAATCTCAAAAAGGCTGCAATAGTCAGAAAGAAACGGCAAACAGGTAATTGGGAAATTAAACTACTAGTCTTCTGAGAACTTTACAAGGCCTCCCAGAGGGAGTCCTTGGTGAGCTAAACAGAGGGTTCAGTTTAATATAGCAAGAGATATTTGGGAAATTTAAATGACATTATATTAGCATTATATTAACTTCCAGGTTAAAATAAGATTCTTTGGCATTTTAATGAAAAGCTAACATACTAGTCTACCAATATGGGGTCTAAATTCAATTTCTCCAACAAATTATTATATAGACTAGAAGCAGGAAAATATTTTAAAAACCAGAATATTCAAATATTAAATAAGAATTTATTTTTGTATAAAAATAAGCACGAATACCAAATAAGATGCAAATATCTTAAAGATGGATATCAGCAACTTTAATGATTCAGCCCAAAGAGAAAATATGAAACAGTGTCCACTTTTCACTTTTTTTTTTTTTTTTTTTAATGTCTGGAGTCAGGCCTTATTGTTGTAGCAAAGCTGGTAGAAAAATTATAATTAGGAGGTGTGAAAAGTAAGGAACATATTTTTCCATCTAATCCTAGAAATACTGAAGAAAATTTATTTATTCACCTACAGTTAACGTCTCAATGTGGAAACAAAATCTAGAAATCAAGACTTGTAATTTTCTTTAGTGAAATCAACAAAGACCAATGTAGTCTAAATTCATTACTTTATAATCAAAAATTCTAAATTTTGAGTGGAAAAATTAGATTAGTTGTGAAAGAAAAATACCCCAATGTGAAGTGTTGTTTAAATAACTCTACAGAAAATTGGCAAGGTTACTAGTGATTCCTGCCCCCCATAAGCAGTTCTTCTATCAAAAGATAGAAAGTTTAGAATGAGTACAGGTTTCATATTTTATAATATGAGCCACAGGCTATATTTCAAAACATTTTTATTAGTTATCTATGGGCAAAGTCCAGAGTTCAAAAAGGAAGTATAATTGTATTCAGAATGACTTAAGTAACACAACTACATATACCTAAAATCATTCAGATTGAGAAGAAACTATTTAACAAAAGTAGTGAAACTGTTATGTTAAGAAAACATTAAAGAAAAAAAAATACAGCATTTCATTTTAATGTATATAAAGAGTAAAAGTGTTTGCTGCTGCCTCTGTCTAATAAAGGGATGAAAATTGCTGGCCACTGCCTGTCAATCACTACATCTGTACTTCAGGATGTGGTTCTTTGGTATACAGTTCCAGTTACAAAGAGGTATTCTAAGACATAATAACTCTAAAATATGACAGCCATACATCTCAAATAATAAAACCAAATTAATTTGGGCTCTCTCCATTGGTTAGGATTTACTGGTGACTTCTGTTACTGCATTATGAAAAAGGTTCTACCATGCAAAACTGCAAAAGAAGCTTCCTCCGCATAAGAACACAATTGTTAAACCAATTGAGGCATCTATTTACCAGTGTACTGCCAATTAAAATGGTCTTTGCCTATCACTAGCCAGTGCAAAGTGATGCTCTTCATCAAGAAATACGTAACACTTCTAATATAAACTTGTATGCAAGCCAGATCACAAAATAATTTGAAATAAATTAAACAATGAGAATCATGAATTTGTCTTATTTTTCTTAAATTCTAGTCAGCATAAAAAGAAAAAAAGAAGACTTCAGAAATCTATAATGTGTTGTGCCAACTTGAAAGCACTCTCAGCTGCCTAGTCAGACTAGAGAAGAAAGTGACAACTTCTGAAAAATGCTGTAATCTTCTAATTTGGAGAGAGGGGATAAGGAGACAGCCAACAGGAAGAGAAGTGTAAAGCTCTTTGCTTGAGATCCATGTTTGCCACCAGCACCGTGACTCCTGTGACTGATGTGGGGAGATGGTAGGACTCATCACTGTGGTTCCTAGGGCTGGGAGAAAGGAGAGAACCGGACTGTCTCAGCTCTGAGCCAGCAACTTCATTAATAAAAAGGGCAGCAGAATAGAATAGACATTATGATTGCTGTATGTATTTAGGTGACTCTATGACCAGTGTGATTCTGCAATCTGTACAATTAGAAAAATGAGAAATTATACCCCAATGAATTAAATGTATGAATTACCAAGATCATTGTAATGTCATGTGTAGCGAATAAAAAAAAATAATAAAATAAAACAAATTAAAAAAAAAAAAAAGAGGGCTTGCCCAGTGCAGTGGTGTGTGCCTGTAATTCCAGTGACCTGGGAAGCTGAGGCAGGAGGATTGCAAGTTCAAGGCCAGCCTCAGCCACTTAGCGAGACCCTGAGCAACTTAGCCAGACCCTGTCTCAAAATAAAAGATAAAAGAGGCTGGGGATATGCTCAGTGATTAAGCACCCCTGGGTTCAATCCCTGGTACCAAAACAAAAACAAAATAGGGATAACAGGAGTGAAAGAACAAGACAGCAAATGTGCTATGGCAAGCATGCAAAAAGATTGCAGGCAATTAAATAACAAGTAAAGGCATATCATAACATATAGAAGACAAATTCAAAACTCCTTTTTTATTAAAGCAATGCAGCCCAGAATCTGACAGCCTGCGTGTAAATCCCAGCCCTGCTATGAAACAACTATGTATCTTATTGTACAAGCTACTCTATATCTTTGTGCTTTGATCTCATCATCTGTAAAATTATGATAATTACACTACCTATATTTAGGGTTTTTATGAAGAGCAAAACGGCTTAAAATGGCACATTTTAAGCAGCTTTGTTATGAAATACATAAGAAAGGAGCTAAAGAAAAAGTAACCAAACAAATATTTTTGTTCTATGACAGTGTTACTCAAAATGTTGTCCATGGACAAGCTGCCAGACTTTGGACTGTTATCAGTCTATAACAAGATAAGGAGACTGTGCCTAGATTTAAATCAACTATATCAGTAAGCAAGCCACTTAGTTCAGCCTGTGCTTTTTTCATAGCAAGATACTCTCAGTGAAGGAAGAAACATGGTTTTCATTCTAGTGCATACTTCTTATGTTGTCAAGGACAAATATTTTGAGTGACATTGCTCTAGGAGACACTAAAGAGAACATGTAATCAATGAAACAAAGGTATCAGAGATGAGGTGACAGAATGAGATGAAAAGAAAGACTAGACACATCAAGGACCCCAATGCTATTAGGAAAAAATAGAAACAGAAAAGAATGAAATAACACAACTCAAAGCCAAATCCGTTAAACATGGCAAAAAGGACTGAGAAAAATAACAAAGTATGAAAAGAAAAAAGACCATGAAAATAAAGAAGACTGAACACAGATGTAGCTACGGGGATAAAAATAACCAATATAAAGAAAACCAGTGCACCTGAAACAAAGAATTCAATGAATGTAACAAAAAGATCAAAAGACACAAGGATCCCCACCCTCACTTAAATGATCAGTCTTAGTGTTGCTGATACACTATGTGCCTCCTGATGAAATCTGATATGCCAAAAAAGTTGAACCTGACTCTAATCATTTCTTTAGATATAATTGCCAGTTTACAGAAAGTAAAGAAGACAAGAAAAACGTCCTTAAAGAAGTGAATGAAGAGAAAAATGTGGTATATCCTTATCATGGAATACTACTTAGCAATAAAAAGGAATGAATTATTGAAATACACAATGACATGGATGAATTTCAGATCCGTATTTTACAACTCCATTTGAATCAAAATCCGGAGAATGCAAACTGATCTGTAAGACAGCATTTCTTTAAGTTTGTTTAGGAGTCAGATTTATCACTCAGCTTACTTGTAGCATTTCTTCCCTCTTCTTTTTTTGGTGCTGGGGATTGAATTAGAAGCCTCACATGCTAAACTCTACCTCCAGTCCCAGGTATCTAATCTTTGTATGATCTTCTTGAGAAACATTTTGTCCTTTATTTTTAAGAGTCTACTTTAATTATAGAGTTATGTTCTACTGTGGTTCTCCTGAATTCAAAAATTCTGACCGGCTCTCTCATGGAGCCTTAGTTCCATTATATCAGCTCTGTTGAATGGGGTTTTATAATTTGAAATATGCTGAGGTTGGAAAATGCAAGCAAAGTTCTAAAGAGGTATACCATTTTTCTTAGGACTGAGAGAACAGCATGTAGCTTGATAGGTAATACTGAGAAGACACTGTCTGAACACTCAACAAATATTCACTCATCATTTACAAAGTTCTAGAAATTGAAGTTCAGTGAACATAAAAAATATATTGCTCTTATAGTGTTAAAGTTTGGTGGGAAAGACAAATACTAAACTAAGAAGTATGTTTGTTATACAACATATAAGTACATAAAGTATACATATACATGTGCATTCATATACTACATGAAAAGGGGTGGAAAAATAAAGAAGAAAAGGTAGAACTGTTAGATGGATTTTGTTGTTGTTGTTGTTTAAAATAAACCTGTTAAGCAAGAAGGATGACATTTGAATAAAGACACCAATGAGGTAAAGAATTAATCTGTGCAGATATGTGGAGCAAGAACAGTCTAGGCAGAGAATCACATGCACAGAAGCCCTGAGGCTGGGAGTGTCTGGTGTCTGAGGAGCAGTGGGGATCAAGTGAGCCAAGGACCCAGCAAAAGGAGATAAGTGAGAGGAGAAGCCTGGGGAGCATTTGAGCAGAGGGGTGACATGATCTGACTAGTTTCCCTAGAGTCCCTCTGGTGGTGCACTGAGAATATAACAAAGAGAAGCAAGGACACAAGCAGGGACACTAGTTGGGAGTCTGTTGCAAGACCCAATAGACAGTAGTGGTGGCTTAGGACAGGGTGGTACCAGAGGAACTGTGACAGGGGCTAAATTTGGAGTCTTTTTTACAAGTAGAATTGACATAATTTGCTGATGATGTTGGGCAGGCATTGAATATAGAGTCTGGAGTTTTGGGGAGAGGCGTAGCCAGGAGAAATATATCTGGCATTTATCTTTATATAGATTATTTTGAAACCTGAAGACTATGTTAGATCATTAAGGGAAGGAAGATGATAGTAAAAGGAAGTGGTCCAAGGGCTGAGCCCTAGGACACTCCAATATGATGGAAATCAAGAATGGAAAGAACCAGCAAGGAGGCAAAAGAGCATTAGTCAGGAAGGTCAGAGGAAAACCAAGAAAATGTAGAGCATTAGTCAGGAAGGTCAGAGGAAAACCAAGAAAATGTAGGGCCCCAGATGCTGCAGGAAGAAAACAGTTCAAGAAAAGAGTACTTAATTGTCTGCGAATGCTAGTAACTATTCAGGTAGGATGAGCACTAAAAAATAGCCAATAAATGTTGTCATGTGGCGACTACTACTGACTGAGGTTCAATAGACCTGGCAAAGTGATAGGCAAGGGAAGGTGAAAGACTGCTTAAACAGGTTTAAAGGAAGAAGAGAAATTGGAAAAGGAATATAGGACAGCTGGACATGGAGGAATACACCTGTTATCCCAGCTACTTAGGAGGTTGAGGTAGAAGTATAGTAAGTTTGAGGCCAGCCTGGGCAACTTAGTGTGAGCCTATCTCAAAATAAGAAAGAAAAAAGAACTTGGGATATAGCTTAGCAGTAGAGCACCCTGTGTTTAATCCCTGGTTCTGTGGGGGGAAAAAAGTTAAAAAAAAAAAAAGAAAGAAAGATAAATGAAAGAGAGAGAGGAGAGAGAGAGAGAGAGAGAGAGAGAGAGAGAGAGAGAGAAGGAATATAGAAAATCCTTTTGAGAAGTTTCGACAAAAAAGAGGAGAAAAATGCGGTAAAATGCTGGGAGGTGATTTGGTATAAAGATGTTAATGACAAGAGAACTGAAGTGATGTCCTGTGATTGTCTAGTGTACAATGAGAGTCACCTGCCTTTGCAAAGAAAATGGACAGAGTTCCACGGCGACAATCAGAGAAAGCAGAGTTAACCTGTATGGAGACAGGTGAACTGGGGCTATGGCAGTGGATGTCTGAGGAAGTTCTCTTCTCACGGCTTCTCTTTCGTCCATAAAAGAAGAGTCAAGACCCTTCTAAGAACTGTCTCAAGCCTCAGTCTCATTCCAAAACAAATAATACAGGGGAAAGCCTGTTGGGGTGAAATGATCATGTCTGCTGGTTATTACTCTTTCTCATCCCCAACAGTGATTGGTTCCCAAGTGCAAGCTTTGCCCTGGGAGAAGACCTTTGTTCTGGGAGGCAGGTAAGGGCAGCACAGACTCTTCCTGTAGAAATGTCCCAGAAGACTCCTCTGGGGCAGTTCCACCTGCCAACCCTCTTTTCCTACCCACAACTAAAAATGGATACACCAATTGAATTTTTCTTTCATACCAAGTTCAGTTTCTCTTGCCATTTGTGATGGTTAAATTTATGTGTCAGTTTAGCTAGGCCATCAGGCCCAATTGTTTGGCCAAATACCAGCCTAGATGTTGCTAAGGAGGAATTTTTTAGATGTGGTTGATATTTACATCAGCAGACTGAGTAAAGCAGATTAGCCTCCATAATGTGGGTGGGCCACATCAAATCTGCTGAGGGTCTTACGAGGAAAATTGAAGTTCTCCAAAAAGAAGGACTCTGCCTGCAGAAGACAACATGGATAGAAATTCTGCCCATTTTTAGCCTTTTTTTTTTTTTTTTTGTACCAGGGATTGAACTCAGGGGCGCTCAACCACTGAGCCACATCCCCAGCCCTATTTTGTATTTTATTTAGAGACAGGGTCTGAGTTGCTTAGTGCCTTGATATTGCTGAGGCTGGCTTTGAACTTCGATCCTCCTGTCTCAGCCTCCCAAGCCACTGGGATTAAAGGTGTGCACTTCTGTGCCCAGCCCATTTCTAGCCTTTAAGATTCAAGAATACATCAACTCTTTCCTTAATTTCTAGCCTGTCCTTTATATTTTAGATTTGCCAGCTGATTCTTGTGAAGTTTGTTGCTCTAAAATTAAGAGTTAATGTTTGGGCACAGTGGCTCAAGCTTGTTATTCCAGCTACTCAGGAAACTGAGGCAGGAGGATCCCAAGTTTGAGGCCAGCTTCAACAGGTAAGCAACACACTTTTTAAAAATAAAAACTAGATGGGGCTGGGGATGTATCTAAGTGGTAGAACTTCCCTGGGTTGAATTCCCAGCATTGCAAAAAAAGAAAGTGAATAGTTAATGTTTACATTTTTAAAATATTTTGACCACTTAGGAAGAGGCTCTGAAATGATAGTAGTAAAATAATTATCAGTAATAATTTGATAAATAAATATTTAATATAAATATATAACACACACACACACACTCATATAGCTTTCAGTTTGCTCATGTGTTTATCACAGAAAAAGCTTAGGCAGTTAAATCACTGCCTTTGAAATTTAATACATTTGAAATTATAGCATTTAATACTTGACTCCTTTACGCAAAAAGCCTTTTTTCTTTCATATCTGAACACCACCATCTAGTGGCAAACATATGTAAAAGCAATGATTTCTTCACTTGTTCAATTAATATTTTGTTATCCATGTTTCACTGTTTTTAATAAATAAACTCTGTTGGAAATACTCAGTGCTGAGACCTGCTGAATTTTAGGAATGTAAAGCCAAGGTTACTGGAGAGAAAACTTGAACTAACAGCATAGGTGATTTATTTGGAATATCAGGTGCCACCTATAATACTGGGCATTTCACAATCATAAGACAAAGAGAGGTAGACATTTTTTAGGTAGCAGGAACAGAATTTTAAAAATTCCCAGGTACCAGAGGGCAAATTATGACAGGATAATTTTGCACTAGACATTTATATGGTTCAAGTACACACGTGGGGGTAGAGAGGGAGGGAGGCAGTAGTAAGAGACAAGGAGAGGGAGAATTAAGAGAGCAGAAGGGACTTAAAATACACTCAGGACTTCAGATTTAGTCACACTGGCAGATAAAGAGCCCTGGTGGCTGTTAAGAAAGGAAGTGACATGCTCTTGTCTGAAGTTAAAGGAGTTGTGGTAAAAAAGACCAGACTATAAGACCTAGAGTAGGAGAACAGCCAGCTGAGGCTATTCTAATAATCTAGGTAAGAAAGCAGGGCCTACAACTAATGAAGTGATAGTGGAATAAAGAATATCTAGGAGGCAAAATAGGGAAGGTCAGGGATGGCTCCCAAGCCTGTGCCTTGTGTAACTTGGTGGGTGGTGGTTCAGTATAAGCAGAGTGAGGTGTGGATGTAAGTGAGCTGTTAACCCAATGGGATCCATGGAGTTTTAAGTATCTGTGATCTAGAAGAGGGGCTGTCGGGTAGGCATTTGGACCTGTAGATCGGGGGCTTGGGAGAGCACCTGGATCAGGATAGAAAGATGGTATTTGCTCAAATTATGTAACTGAGAGCAGGGAGAGAGCAGAGACACTGGGAGCTGAAGACAGTGACATGGGGTGACATGAGGACATGGGGGCACAATGGAGAAGACGATAGGCTAAGAACAGCGGGACTATCAGGCACCGGGTGGGATATGGAAGCTAAGGGAAGACAGAGTGCTTCAAGTGGTAGTCAGCATCGGGGGCTGCCAAAAAGTCAGTGCCCACTGCATTTAACACCTTGGAATTCATTCAAGCAGTTACAGAGGAATGATGGGTCATCAAAACCAGACTGCAGTGTCTGAAGGGTCTACAGGAAGAGAGGACATGGAGAGAGAAAAGTTTAGCTAAGAAAGAAAGGAGAGGGTAGAGATCACAAAGGAATGGAGGGGAAGAAGAAGATTTCATTAAGACATGCTTAGAATGCCTAGCAATGGAAGCAAATTTGATAGTAGAGGAAAAGACAGTGAAAAATGTGAGTGGGAATTTCTTAGTTAAGTTCTTACTCTCTTGTTCACTGGGAAAACTCTGTCTTCCAATGGAGACAGGAGAAGAAGGAGCCACTGAATTCCTTAGCGTGCTAGGTCACAGGGTAATGCTGTGATGAACATTACAGATGATATGGTAACCTATGGGACTCTGGGGTTATTTTTGGAAAGAAGCTAAGCACACTTTTGTTTGTACATAGATAGCTGCATTATATTGGGAGAGAGCATACCATCAATAACTATTGTAGTTTTCTGAGAGTTTAGCTATGCAAAGAAGGGCATATGTGGATGTTAAGTAGCCAAAGGTGTGTTTTGTAGAAAATACTGGAGATATACTTATTCCAGACTTATTCTAGTCTCTTTTTAATATACCTTCCTGTACCATAAAAACTGAAAACTCTATTTCCCAGACTCCTTTGAAGTTAAGGTCCCAGAAGTAATTTATGTTCCACCAATGAGAGGAACTGAGATGTTTGAGTTAAATATGAGGTACCTATTTTCCTGGTTAAGATTCTGGTAGAGTTGATATGATTCGGGAACTGGTGGCTTCCCCATCTTCCAGGAGGCTTCCTGGTTGTGCCAAAAGCCCAGGTCCAGCAGACCAATTCTACACAGCTTTGAGAAGTCCTGAAACCTTATAATGTCTTGTAATATCTTTCTGCTTCTAGTTGTCCATAACTAAATAGTAATGCACATAACATCCAAATACAAGGCAAGGAACTACAGCATGGATTAGCCACAAAACAGCTTGCCACCTGTTTCTGTAAATAACATTTTTATTGGAAGACAGTCTTGCTTGTTCATTTATGTATTGTTTGTAGATAATTCTATGCTGCAGAGGCAGGATTGAGAAGGTGGAACAGAAACTGTATGGCCCATAAAGCCTAATATTTATTATCTAACTCTTTATCAAAAAAAAGGGTGTCAATTCTTTAACTATAGCATGGCAGTGACAAGCTCTGCCAAGCCACCAGGACAGATCTGGGATAGTGAGATGAGGAACACTGGACTATTCTTGAACTCCTGTACACTAGAAGTATTTTTAAATCCCAAGTAGGCTGATAAATACTTTCAGAAACAGGATGGGTAGGATTTGGATCCATCTTCATCTAAGAGTGTGATAATAACCTTGAGAATCACCTGCTATTTATCTTTTCCTTTTGGGGTTTGCAAAGAATCCATAAGCAGGCAAAGAACCAGCCTAAATAAAAGAATTAATTATCAAATATTACATATTGATATTTATTTACCATCAAAGTAAACCAGTACTTGTGCTTTACATTCTTAGATATTAGAACTTGCGGGCTGGGGATATGGCTCAAGCGGTAGCGCGGTGCGGCCCGGGTTTGATCCTCAGCACCACATACAAACAAAGGTGTTGTGTCCGCCGAAAACTAAAAAATAAATATTAAAATTCTCTCTCTTTAAAAAAAAAGATATTAGAACTTGCATTAGAAAATTTGATAGATGGAATCTATCAAAGTCTAGCATTTTTTAAATCTTTCCCTCATGGCACAAATTATAACTATAACTAATTATGTGTATTATTACATGCTTAGTGTCTCATCTTTCCCACCAGACTCTATCAGAAAAAAGATCAAATTTATCTTGTTCACTGCTGTATTGCCAGAGCCTAGCATATAGTTAGCATTCAATAAATGCTTTTTGAAAAGATAAATGATTAGATAATTCCAACTACAAGTCTAACAGAATTCTTTAGGTTTAGAGAGATAGCCAAGCAGCTCTTTATCATCTTTATCATATAAATTGTTGATTCAACCAGAACAGGGATTAATCAATTCAAATTATTATTTTTTTGGAACTAGGGATTGAAACCAGGGGTACTTAACTACTCAGCCACTTCCACAGCTGTTTTTATTTTTTATTTTGAGACACGGTTTTGCCAAGTTGCAGAGGCTGGCATTGAACTTGTGATCCTCCTGCCTCAGCCTCCTGAGTAGCTGGAATTACAGGTACACTGTGCCCAATTCAATTCAAATATATTTTGTTGGACTTTTTAAAATTGGCACGTATTAATTATACAGAACAGTAATTTCACTGTGGCATATTTGTACTTGTAGAATTTTAAAATGAGCAATTCTGTTACATTTTTTAAAGATCATATGAACAGAAATATGGCACATTCATTAAAAGTTAAGTTAAAAAATAGAAAGGATTACAAAGTGGAGAAAAGAACCATAGGACCATCATTCTACCATCAAGAAATGAAACAGAAAACCTTTCTACAGATTAGAAATGATGGTGAAATGTGATGGTCATTATTATCCAAAGTACATGTATGAAGACATGAATTGGTGTGAATATACTTTGTGTACAACCAGAGATATAAAAAATTATGCTCTATATGTGTAATAAGAACTGTAATGTCAGTCTGGAGACGCTGACAAAGGAGTGAAGGAGCAGTCACAGCTGCTTTCCGAGGAGCCGGTGTTGCCGAGATTGCCAAAATGCTTTGGAGCTTTTAACTGAAACTAAGAAAAACCCAAAATAGATCCGAGTCTGTAAAAACAGAAGCTGCAGCAAGAGGATTCAGTGCCAATGCATAAACAAAAAAGACAACCAGAGCTAGTGGAAGGAAATCTTCCTGTTTTTGTGTTTCCCACAGAGCTAATATTTTATGCAGATGATCAGTCAACACATAAACAAGTGTTGACGCTGTACAATCCCTATGAGTTCGCCTTGAAGTTCAAAGTTTTGTGTACTACTCCAAATAAGTATGTTGTCGTTGATGCTGCAGGTGCAGTAAAGCCTCAGTGTTGTGTGGATATTGTGATTCGTCATTCACTTTGATTGACAAGGGTCGTGTGTCCTTCAAAGCTAAAGGCTGAAAAGAGCAAACAGATCAGGTGAAAAATAAAATTACATTGACTTCCTAGCTATGAACATCAATGTTACTCTCTATGTAAATTATACCTTGCCCTCTATCATTGTGAACAGTTGCTATGGTGTTTCTGAGAGTTTTACAGTTAATGTGTGGAGGGTTAAAAAGTATAAGGTACTAATGGATAAAAACAGTATAAGGTACTAAGGGATCATGCTTATCCTAGGGTCTCATAGAAGACCGGACATATTTAACTCATCTTGTGAACTACAGATGGGTTATGGTCCATACACCAAGCATATGGGTTTTTTTCAAAACCTAATTGAAGTAGGTTGACCTGTTTGGTCTGAGAGTTCTAAGGGAAGGTAGGCATTTGTTTAGTTAGTTTGCCCTGGCTTTACCTCTGGTTAATGCTTTATGTTAATAGGGGGAAATCCCTTTATCTTTTTTCCCAAGCCCCTTGACTGCCTGACTGTAAGTGATTTGCCCAGATTGGGATTATCAGGTATCAGATGGTTTCTGTAGAGATGACTTTTTCACCTTTAAACTCTTAAGCTCTTGAGAATGGAAAACCCTTGATACCTGCGTCTATTTTATATCAGTCACTGAGACATTTTTAAGTTTTTATTTATTAAAGTTTTTATTTATTAAAACAACTTTACCAAAAAAGTCCCCTAAGCACAAGTACTTATATTTCTTTATAGCCTCTTCTGATCTCTAATACATACATATATATATGCACGCATACATATATGTGTGTGTGCATATATATGTATATAATATGCAGTTTTAACTGTTATTGTCATAGCAACTGATCTTTTGTCTTAGGATTTTTATCTGAAAGCACAATGTATTGAGAGTCTCTTGAAAATCATCTTCCAGATCTTTTTATAGAATGAATTTATGCACTGCTACTGTAGCATTCTCAAGGAATATACGTAAAAACAAATGTATGCCTGAAATTGGTGTTTGGAGAAAACAGTTCTGCTTCTAAAAGCTTTTATGTCTAGTCTTTCATAGAAAATCATGTTTAACCATTTGGGGAGCATAAATCATTCAGTGGATCATGTCTGTACATTGTGTAATGACTGAAAAGCACATAAATATAATCTACTTTGAACTTTGTTTAAAAAAAAAAAAAGAACTGTAATGCATTCTGCTGTCATATATAAATTAAAAAAAAACCTTTCTACAGCTCTTCTCACTCTAGATTCACATTTTCTATACAGGCTGGTGCCTTTTGGATAAAAAGCAATATTACTACATATTCTTCTACATTGTCATTTTTTTTTAATATGGGAAATCCTTTTAGGGGATACATTGTGTTAAAAACTCAAGTTCACTTTCTTTTTTACCCACATCCTATCTATCAGCATGTAGATGTCTAAACTATTTTCAATCAACTCTCTTTGATATCTATCAGGTTCTTTTATTCATCTGGTTTTACTTGCCATGTTGTGCTCATTTAATTATCCTGTGGATCCATAAGCCTACCCCCAATCCTCCACTGGGTTTTCTGGACTAAAAATCTTTCTCTTGGTCTGTTCCTCAAATGTCAGACTATGTTTACATGCAGTTTCCATTTCTAATAATGATGGACCAGGTAACTGGATCAACACTGCTGATGAGGGCAACTGGAAAGCTGTAAAAGTATAAACAACATAGGCTCAAGGAATCATAGAATAACATAGTGGAGAATTATGGAGCCCAAATCTGGAAGGAAGAAATCCAGAGAACACTTTCCCCCCAGGCTACTTTTCAATTTGGGGTGGGTATGAGGGGGAAGGCTGTGCAGTGCTTTAGATGTCCACTTACAGTCAAGGAGACAAAAGTGTGATCCTGGGGTCCACCCAAGGGACACAAGGCTGCATACTTTGGGTTGGGACCCTGAGGGCTAACGGTTGGTGTGAGAGTAACCTAGATATAGACGGATCCTTCCAGGAACAGAGGCACCATTTTTAATAATCCCCAAACTAAAGTCAGGTTAAAGTGACCACAGATTGTTATTGCTTCCAGGAAATCTGGCAGGAATAAAGATAAATTCTCCCTGGAAGAAGAAAAGAAAATCAGCAAAAGCAAGCGACACTAGGAAAAAAACCTACAGGTTTTCTAGGCATTCATTAACAACTCTGGTTGCTGTGTTGAAGGGGATGAAAATAAGTTTGAGAATTTTTTCATAAAAATGGAAACTTTCAAAATGAATAAGGCAGGTAAAAATATTGTAAATTGAAAATACAAGAATTGAAATTAGGAAGTTAGTGAATATTTTTTTTAATATCTTTATTTATTTATTTTTCTGTGGAGCTGAGGATCAAACCCAGTGCTCACGCATGCGAGGCAAGCGCTCTACCACTGAGTTACAACTCCAGCCCTATTTTTAATATCAGATTAAGACATCAGTAGAAAGAACTCAAAAAGAGTTTCAGAAACTGGAAAACAGGCTAGACAAAGCGATTCATAATAAAGCACAGGAGAGAGAGAATAGAACAAAAACAATACTTTAATAGAGAATATGAAGGCTTTGCAACAATGCAGACATCAAATCACAAATTGTAAAAGTTCTATAAACCTCAAGAAAAATAAAAAGAAATCCACACCTTGCTTCTTCACAGAAAATTGCTAACAGTTAGCAATCAGTAGCAGTCATTAAAAAAGCAAAGGACAATAGATTATCCTCAAGGGACCACCATTAGAAGGTTTCTGAAGAGATACAATGATAGCTTTATAGTGCTGAAAAAAAAATAGCTGACAATCTAGTCACACAGGAGGTAAAAGAAAAACACAAAAAGCCATTGTTGGAAATGAAAATGGAATCTCACTAATGACCTTGCAGAAATGAAAACATAATAAAAAAACTATCACAAGCCAGGCACAATGGCGCATGTCTGTAATCCTAGCTCCTCAGGAAGCTGAGGCAGGGGGATTGCAAGTTCAAGACAGCCTTGGCAACTAGGTGAGATCCTGTCTCAAAAAATAAAAAGGGGTGGGGATCCAGGTTAGTGGTACAGCAGCCCTGGACTCATTACCCAGTACCAAAAAGAGAGAAAAGACTATCAGAAGCAACTGTATACCAATAGAAGAGAAAACCAGCATGAAATAGACACATTCCTACAGAGAGACAACTTCCTAAAAGAGCCACAAAAAGAAATAAGAATCTGAATAATTCTATTATTATTAAAGAAATGAATTCATAATTTAAAATTCCCCCACAAATAAAATTCTAGGTTCAAGTGGTAACCAGGAAAGTCCACCAAATATTTAAAGAAGAAGTAATAAAACCAGAAGATTTTGAAAAAAGGAAACTTTCCAGCTCATGTTCTTGAGGTCAGCATAATTATGACACCAAACCTGATGTCTTACAAAAGGGGAAAATGCATGTCAAGCTAACCCATGACTATTCAAAAATCACACACACCACACACACACACACACACACACACACACACACACACAAACCAGTAGAAAAATAAATCTTTTTTAAAAAGGGACAATGTATCACAACCAAGCTAAGTTTTTCTTAGGAATGCAGGATCTAACAGGTAAAAATCAATGAACACAAGTAATCACATTGACAGAATAAAGGATAAAAATATTTTGATATGATTCAACATTTATTCATTAAAAAACTCTTAGCAAACTAGGGATAAAAAAGACTTTTTCCTTTATCTGAAGAAAAAGTATTCAAAAATGACTATAAGTTAAGAAATTTAGCAAGATCATTATACAAGAACCACATAAACAATTCAATTGTATTTCTGTATACCAACAACAAAGAAAAAAAGTTACCAAAAAAAAGAGGCCATTTTAACAGGTTCAAATACACCAGATATTTGGGCATAATAAAAAGTGTGGTGGGTGGGAGGGGCTGGGGTCATGGCTCAGTGGTAGAGTCAGTGGTAGAGTGCTTGCCTAGCACTCATGTGGCACTGGGTTTGATCCTCAGCAACACATTAAAAAAAATTAAATAAAGGTATTGTATCCATTTAAAATGAAAAAAAAAGTGGACAAGACTTTATAAAAAAACAATGTCTTTTTAAAAGACAATCTTTAAGGTATGTAATACTTGGCAAAATGATCAGAAAACAGTTATATAGTTGCCTTCTTTTTGATTTACTCAACTATATGCTTTGTACTGTGCATTTTTTGTTATATATTATCACTATATTAAAAAACTTTTAAAAAATGTGAATAACATGCTGAGCCCTCTTCTCTTCTGAATGACTCTAGCCTCACTGTTCTCTAATTTCAACATGAACTGAAATGTGTTCCATTTGATTGGAAGGACTTTTGAAACAATGTCTTTATTAATCTTTTAAAGATAAATTAAAATATACAATATTTACAGCATGATCCCAATTCTGTTAAAATCATACTGAATATAATTCTTTGCTTATGTTAGTGAGTATATATGTATGCATGTAGATTCGAATACTTATAAAGACAAACAGTTTTGCTTTTAAATACAATACTAACTCATGAGGGCACTATCTTTCATAATTTGAAGTATATATACATATGTACATATATATTTTTCAAATATATATACATGTGCTTTCTGTGTACATGTATGTATGTATGTGAGTGTATGTATGTATGTATATGTATGTGTGTGTGTTTAAATCTATAATAATACCAAAAGTAGATTCACAGGTTTTTCTGTAATAGATCAGACAGTTCAGGAAACTTAAGACTAAATTCTGTCACTGGCTCTTGGCCAATAAATACAAAATTGCTCCTTATTGAGCTTTCCTCAATCTGAATGGCAGCTTGACAAGGTGTTTTTATTTTGTGCCAAAATTTTGTGTTCTAGCAAACAGTTCTCATGAATAATGATTAAGGACAAGAATTAGTTGCTGGACCTGACATACAAAAAACATGATAGATGTTTTTAGCTAAATGTACCTTCAGGAAATTATCAAAGCAACAAAGCATATATGTACCATCAGGCAATCAAGAATTGGTAGAAAACCTCTGGCATTAAAAAGGCATCATGACTACCCCTGCAGCCTTGCAGGATTGACTTCAATTATGGAAGAACTGGCTGAAGATAATATGGTGACTTCAGGAGATCTTTCAAAGATGGATGAGCTTGTATCCATCTGAGATGAAGACTGCAGATCTGATTAAGCTAGTGATCCTGTTTCTAAAAGTCATCCCCTGCAATAGGTTTGTAGGACTCCCAGCTCTGCACACTACTCTGGTATGATTCAATGGAGGCTGAGCCATGGATACAAATGAAAGATATTAAAATGTGTCTTGGAACAGTTAACCTCTTACAAGGTCAAGTCAATAGTATATGGTCAATAATGTTCTCAATAAGACAGATGGAAAGAAGGACTAACAGATGGATAAATTAATCAATCTTTCCTCTTCAATCTGTTCTATCTTGGATTTCTAGATCTTTGTCAAGGATAGTAATAACTATCTACCTATGAAAAGAGAAACCTGGAATCATTCTAACATTCTTTTCCCCTTTTAATCCAACCTTCCCCACAACTCTACCCAGTTAATCCTTAATTCCTTCTAATAATTCTGTCTTCTAAAGGCTAGCCTTAGCAAAAGCAAGGTACTAAGCAACTCAGCCAGATCCTGTCTCTTAATAAAATACAAAAGAGGGCTGGGGATGTGGCTCAGTGGTCAAGTGCCTCTGAGTTCAGTTCCCAGTACCCACCTCAAAAAGATTTTTGCAATGAAAGACTATTTTTTCTCTTGCTTAAAGGTCCTCTTGATAATATCTTACATCTTCAAGAAAAAAATTGCTTCATATTAGAATAATATGCCAGCTCCTCTATGATCTCATCTCTGTTTTTATCTATAACATCTGCTCCTACTACACTAGTCTGTGGAGCCAGAATATCCAACTATCTTCAGTTCCCTAAAATGTCATTTCTTGTTTCTGTGCCCACCTGCTCAGAATATGCAATTCCCCACTATCTGCAAGAATACTTCCCTTTTTAAGGATACCATTCAAGGATTCTATTTGTCAGAAAGCATTTCCTTTCACGTTCCAAGTTGAATTAAGCACTCCTCCTCTATATTCTCAAAATATCCTGTTAAAATCTTACAAAATATAGACAGCACTGTATTCTCAAAATATCCTGTTTACAGCACTCACCTTGTTTTCCTTGCTGACCTGGGAGGTGGTTTCACCTCATTTTCTCTGACTCCTTCATCATGATAAATGGCACCATTGTTTACTTGGTTGTGAAAAAAACCCTGAGCTGTCCTTGACACCTCTCACTTCTCCTACACCTTCACAAGAAATCACCAAGTTCAATCTCAAAAATTTTTCTACTTTCCATCTCTACCACATCTTCATTCTAGATCAACATCTCTCCCCTGGTCAACTGTACTGCCTCCTAATAGGTCTCCAACTTTTGGTCAGTCTAATCCATTCTTAAATCAAATTGGTCTTTCTAAACATACATCTGATCAAGTTACTGCCAATTCAACCCTGCTTCCTATTGTGCTTCGAATCAAAATGTACTAAGAAGACAAACAGTGATCTGCATGACCTGGCTCATATCCTGCTACACTCCCCTTTACTCCTTCAGCCCTCTGCACAGGGGTCTTTACGGGCCTTCCCATCCCCCGGCAATTTCTCATACCGACTCAGCATTTTGTCACAGGATCTATGGAGACTTTTTATTGCATGTTTGAAATATGAGTTATATGACTATTTCTTTTAATCATAAAAGATCTTACACATGGTATCACAGACTAGCCAAAATTCTATTGGAGGTAATCAATTAAAATAACTCCCAAACTTGGGAATGACAACATAAATATTTCATATTCATATGATCAAATCTTGTGAAATCATTAGAAATATTTAAGAATGTTGTAAATAATTTTAATGACATGAGAAAATGTTTCCATGAGTAATATGTGAAAAAGCAGACTACAAAATAGTATATACAGTATTATTTTACTTTTGTAAAACAAAATAGGGTAATAAAATAGATAGAAAAATAAATTAGATAGGAAAAAAGTATTCCAAAAAGTTAGCATTAGCTGGGTGCAGGGGTGAATGCCTATGATCCCAGCAACTTAGGAGGCTGAGGCAGGAGGATCACAAGCTTGAGACCAGCCTTAGTAACTTGGAGATTTAGTGAGATCCTATCTCAAAATAAAATTAAAAGGGCTGGGAATGTGGCTCGGTGATAAAGCAACTCTGGGTTCAATCCTCAGTTATTTTTTTATATATTTTCTGTGGATTATATATATACGTATATATATATATATGTATATGATTATAAATATATAAAAATTTATATTTTTCCTTTGTTCACATGTGTATGAATAATATGTATATATACTCTTCTCACACATATACATATATAAATACACCTTTTTCTTTTTTTTTTTTTAAAGAGACAGAGAGAGAGAGAGAGAGAGAGAGAGAGAGAGAGAGAATTAGAGAATTTTATTATTTATTTTTTAGTTTTCGGCGGACACAACATCTTTATTTGTATGTGGTGCTGAGGATCGAACCCGGGCCGCACACATGCCAGGCAAGCACGCTACCGTATGAGCCACATCCCCAGCCCCAATACACATTTTTCTACAATGATTTTGCAGCCTGAAAAAATGAGCTTTTAGTAAATAAAAAAATATTTTTCAGCTTGGAACTTTTAAATACAGGGCATGTTAACTTGACACTCAGATAGTATCTTCTTTATATGCCATATGTATAAATTTCAAATAGGTTCAGCCAATCTTCAGATTTAACTCTATTTCATCTGTTTTTAATATATATGCAAACTTTCTAAGAACATGAGCTTGTGAACTCTAAGCCAAATAGAGCTCCTCCAATATTTTAAATAATTATAATAACTATGGGACAGTACATTCATCTCCATAATATCTAACATAAGCAAGTAAATGCTTAATTAAAAAACTGCTCCTGTCGGATTGAAAAACAAAAAATATAAAACTAATATTACCTGGGCACCTGCTTTTCCATCTTGAGGACCTAATCTCTCTTCGCTCAGTAGCTACGAAGCTCCAGTTTACCCAACAGCCTTCAAAAAAATGACTGCATATTCTTTCTGGCAAACTGAATAATATTTTCCTTTCATTTTCTGTATTTAAAAAGGAGAAATGAGAACTGGTATAAAGGACAAATCTTCTCAAAACCAGGAAGGGATTTTATAAGAATACAAAATTTAAAGGCAAATTGTCCAAAATAACATTGAAGAAATAGATGGCTGTGCATTTTTAATATCAGAGAGCGTTAGCAACCAACAATGCCTTAAAGATGTCATAAATTTAACATGTTCCCCCTTTTCTACAATTTTTCTTTCCCTGGTTTCAATTACATGGGGTCAAATTCAGACCTAAAATATTAAATAAAGAATTACAGAAATAAATAATCCATGAGCTTTAAATTGCTTGCTGTTTTGAGAAGTGTAATTAAATCATGTTCTGTTCAACTCAATCCCACTTAAGACATAAATTATCCTTTTGTCCAGTGTATCTAAGCTACAAATACTTTCTACCATGTGACCAGCGCACTAGTTTCATTAATGAGGTTCTTGGCATAAAAGTTAACTAGTGAGATCGAAATAAACACACAGACTCAGTTACCTTTTTCTATGACCAGGTCCGAGACGGCTCCCCCTCTGGTTCCCACCTCGAACCACCCGGTAGGGCAGCAGGGATTACTCAGGGCTAGCAGGAGAGAGAGAGAGGGAGTACGCCAGGGAGTAGCCTTTTATAGGGGAACAAGAAATTCAGGGGAGAATTCCATCCAGTGAAGGTTGAGGGGGGCCGCACTCCAAGTTCAGGGTCAGTGGTCAAGTCACACCCCCACATGGACAGGCTCTCGCACCAGGAGAGGGTCGGGAAAGCTCCGACACAGTTTAGCCAGAGCGCCTCAGACCCAAACCGGGAGTTGCCCAGTCATGTGTGAGAATGGCTCCCCACAAATACTACCTTCCTGTTGATCACTTAGTATCTATCTAGGGTATCAGATCAACTGTCACGGTACTGCAGGATTTTTGTTCAGGTAACCCTTATTTTACTTATTATTGAGCCCAAAGCACAAGAGTAGTTAGTAATGCTGGTGGTCACTACTCCATATTATAATATATTGTTATTGCTCTATTTTATTATTAGTTATTATTGTGATTTCTCACTATGCCTAATCTATACACTTTATCATAGATATGTATGTATAGGAAAAATCTCATGATATATAGGGTTTGATTTTTTATCCAGTTTCATGCATCCATTGGAGGTCCTGGACCATATTCTTCAGATAAAGGAGGACTACTGTATTATAGAGTAGCACAATATCTAATACCAGCCCATTCCTCAGGGACAGTAGCAAAAAGGATCTTGTTCTAACAGGACAATGAATACTGAGGCAGCATGTAAAGGAGAGAAATGAGGGAGTTCAGTCTTCAATGGTCTTGCAGAGACCCCCTGAAGGCAAAGGGAACAACAGCAAGACCAGTGTCTCTACAGTGGAGTGGGCAACAGGGAAGTTAGGAGATGAGATCAGAGTAGTCAGGGGCTAGATCACACAGGGCTTCAAAGCCATTGTAAGTATTTGGTTTTTATAATTCTGAAGAGAAGCCAGAGGTTTTGAAGGGAAGTGAAAGTTCTGATGTATCTGAAAAAAAAATTACTGTTGCTTGGAGAAAGACTATAGAGCAAGAAGAGCAGAAGTAAAGACTTTACTACTGTGGCTTAGCTTAGGGACAGTGGTATAATCAGATTTGAGGTATCTTTTTCAAAGTACAGCCCACAGAATTTTTTGGATGCTTAAATGTAGAGCCTGAGCTAAAAAGAAGAGTCAAGAATGATTCCTAAAAAGAAAAATCAGGAATGATTGATTCCAATTGTTTCAGCCCACTTGAATGGCAGTAATTTTAACTGAAATAAGGAAGATTACTAAGAAGAAAGCACAAAAGAGGACTAAGTGGGTGTGGTATCAATAATTGTGTATGTACATATTAAATTTAAACGACCATAAGACTTCCAAGTGGAGACGTTGAAAAAAGAGCTGGATACATGCATATTGGAACACTGAGAACTAAATCTAGAGGTAAAAATTTGGAAGTTATCAGCTTATCAATGTTATTAATGGCCACAGAATATGGCCTAGGACAGAAACCATCTTGGGGAAAAAATATGTATAGAAAGAGAATAGGGCCAAGAACTGAACCTCATGACACTCTAACATTTTGTGGTTAAAAAGCCTGGAGATAGGGATGATCAAAATGAGGAAGAGGGAAATGCAGGAGAATTTGGTGACCTGGAAGCCAGGTGAAGAAGAAAGTCTGTTAGTGAAGAAGAATATTAAAGAGGAGGAGTGGTCAACTCTGTCAAATGAGAGTGAGGTGTCATGAAAAATGAAAACTATCCGGACACAGGTTTCACATGATGGTCACTCATAACACCCAGAGAAGTAGGGGACAAGGAAGACAGCCTGAGATGGGAGGGAGGAGAAGTAAGTGGAGAAGAGGAAATAATAAAAGGAAGCAAAGAAGTGGAGTGGGATGAAGAAGGGGATGTGAAAGATATAATAGCATATAGTTGTTAATTGAATCAAAACAGGAGCATGACAAGCAAATGACTCAATAGATGAGGTATTAATGATTTAACAATATGAATATGATTTCTACTTCAAGACTCATGAAGTTGAGTAATAACCAGTAATATTTACCTTATTTGCGTCAAATGTAGGTAAATCATTATTCTAGATTTGCTCATCTATTTTCTAACTTAAATAAGATTTTATGTTGAACACACTAAAGTGTTAAAATGGAAGGGTCACATGTTTAAACCCTAACTTTGGGAAGGTTGGCGGTAAAGCCCCAGTATCTTGGGATGCTCTGCCAAAGCGCTCCCCCAAACACCTTTTTTTTTTTTTTTTTTTTGCGGTGGTGTCTTGGTGTTTTGCTAAGTTGCCCAGGCTGTCTCAGTCTTTCTAGTGTCTGGGTTTACAAGTGTGCACCACCGTGCCAGGTTAACTCTGATGTCAAGAGATCATAACCAATACTGAAAATCAGTTCAATACTGCCAGATCAAATTATTTTTATTCAAATTACGGACACGAAGCCAAATAAAACCCAAATCAAAATCTTCCGTAGTGGCTCTGTGCCTGGCTGAGTCTCACACCAAATCTCTAAGCTATTTAAGACCCTGGACTATTTGCCTATGGTTCTGCGGTTTCTTTAGAAAAGTAAGTTTTCTAGTCAAAATGAAACAAGGGCGCAGTTGGATGGGTTTTCCCATCATGGTAAAGCAACCCACAGAAAGGAGGCGCTCGGCCAGCCCACGCCCCGGAGCCTGCGCAGCACAGCACGTTCCCACACTGTGGCCCAGAACCTTACCCTATCCCACCACGGCAGCCGCTCGCGCCCAAGCGCCTAACTTGCATAGCAAGACGGAGCTGTGCTGCCAGCCCTGGGCTCTTTTGTCTTCCTCCCTTACCTGTGAATCCAGCAGTTGTGCGACTTGCCCTAAGGGTCCTGAGAGAGGGGTTGCCCAGGTCACGAGGGTCGCAAATCTGGTCTCAAAAAGTCACCGCCACCTGTTATCTACCGCGCCCAAGGCGGTCGCATGGAAGTCTGGGACTGCGGAGTCCCCAAGCTCTTGGAGAAGCACTGATAAGTAACCTTTCGAGGTCTCTGCTGCTCGCCAGATCGGGTTGGGGTACTCGGGGCTCCGTGTGGCCACAGCACATTTAGCCCACGATCTGCCTCGCGGCCGCTGCCAGCCAGTGTTAAAGTGGCCACATCACTCTCCGCCAAAGGAAGTCGCTAACCAAAATGGGCGGAGAGGAGGAAATTCTATGGGGAAACTGTCACCCAGGCAAATAAGAAGTTTGCCCGTGCTTCCCTTATTTTTTCTTGTTTTAAGCTCCCTAAATTCCAGCTTAGAGGCTTGAGGAAATTTGGAAATGAATTCCACTGTGTGTGTTCCTTGCAGACCCAATAAACCGTAGATTCTCTTGGTTCCCCAAGACAGTCAGTCCCTTGATGGTTTCCTGTCGCTTTGGGGCCCTACTGCTGCCTTACTACATCCCTGATGGGGTACACAGCCCCTAACCCACAACCTGTCCCCACCCCAAGAAAGGGCTCTTTTTTTTGGCGGGGGGTCATTTCGGGTTTTCCACAATCAAAGCCGATTAAAACTCCAGTGAATACTAACTGAGAATTAAAAAATTAATATACATAAGTATTACACTGTCAAAATCTTTTTACTATTGCTACTTCAGAGTCCCAATCTTAGTCATACCCTAGAAGCTCAGTTCACAAATCTCTCCTCCTCGTTTAATTTTCAGGCAATTCCTACTGTCTGCCTAAGGAGAGAAACATTTACCAAACCTCAGAGGGCCACCCCCGCTCCTGGCCAGTAGTAAATTGAACTAGACAGTCCATACTTGGGTCTGAGGTATACTACAGAGAGCTCAGAGTTTCTCCCAGCCAACATGGTGGACCACTGAAGGCAGGCACTGGTAGAAAGTAATTACTTGGCTAAATGCAGCTGTGTGAGATATCATATTAAGTACCATGTCAACCCATTTGTTATCCTCTGACAGTTGTTTTTTCTTACTATAACTCCCAACAATTCCCCCAAGACTGTTCTGATAAAAAATGGCCTCTTGTTACTAAATCCAACTGATACTTTTGTTGCCCTTATTTCCTCTGGCAATTGACCATTGTCTCTTCTAATTATTTCCCTGAAGTTGCCAACCCCACTTCACCTTATTGCTCTTGTTAAAATTCTTCTATTTCAGGTTCCTCAGAGTATTCCCTTTTCTCTGGAAAACCTTAAAATCAGTGTTTCTCAAACTTTTTCATTAAAATACCACTGATGACAGATTAAATCAACATGAACTTCCCCATTCACCACTTATGTCAAGGGCATAAATGAACCAGAACTAAGGTCAAGGTATATTGACTTTAGCTGTTCCATTTTCTCTTCTAACTTGCTCTAAATTTTGCATTGTTCCTCATAACATATGCATGTGTTGTACCAAGAAAATATTAAATTGGTTTCAAATTTAATTGCATAACATTTTCTCTCCAGTTTTCAAAAAAATCCACCACTTATACCACAAACATTTAGACTGCCTTCTCTAAACACTAGGGATATGGTGTGAACAAAAGAAATGTTGGACCGGGACTAATGGGGATTTTATAGTCTGATCTCAGAATCAGAAAGACATATAAGCGAGTAAGACAATTTCAGATGCATCTACTTCATAAATGGATGAAAGCAGAATCAGTGGGGAGAGCTAATTGAACCAGGGAAAAGACAGCTCTCTGATATGTTAAGTATTTTTCCAATGGCTTCACACCCTTGCAACCTTTTTGCATCAAATGCTCTTGTTTTCAAGGTCTCAATCCTCTGTCCTCTTCAGTTTATAATTTCCCTGGATATTTCAGAGTCTCATCACACACACACACACAAATCAGTAAGAACTGACATACATAGATTATGGCACCCAATACAATTTCAGAATACATATTCAAGGACACATTAACAAAGCTGGGTCATGTGTTGAGCCATAGTGCAAGTTTGCCAAAATGTGAAAGGTTGAACATGGCATGATGGTATATGTCTATAATCCCAACTGCTTGGGAAACAGAGGCAGGAGAATTACAAGTTTGAGGCAAATAGGGGCAAATTAGTGAGAATCTGTCTCAAAATAAGTAAATTTAAAAGAGGAGGGAGAAGTACCTGAGGATGTAGCTCAGTGGTGGAGCTCCCTTGGGTTCAACACTGGGTACTAAAAGTGTATGTGTGAGGGGGAGTTTAAAGGTTGAAATAATAAAATTCTCTGACCATCTTCGTATTAGTCTGAAAATCAAAACTAAAAGATAACTAGAAATAATCATCTAAGTTTTGGGAAAAAATACATTTCTAAATAATGCATAGATCAAAATATAAACCATAATAGAAGTCAAAATATTTTGCTGTGAATATTATTAAAAATTCTATGTATCGGGGCTGGAGTTGTGGCTCAGTGGTAGAGTGCTCACCTGGCATGTGTGAGGTACAGGGTTCAATCCTTAGCACCACATAGATTTAAATAGATGAAATAAAGATGTTGTGTCCATCTAGAATTTAAATTTTAAAAAAATTCTATGTATCAAAAAACTTGTGGGACTTGGCTAAAATCATAATAGAAGGAAATTTATAGTCTTAAATGCACGTATTAGGGGAACAAAACCTGATAATCAAGTTAACTAAATGTTCATATTAGGAAATTAGGGGACAAAAAACAGAGAATGAATCTAAATAAATAATGAAAATATGACTAATAAAATAAAACCAGATATTAAAGGAAAAACATAAAGTAGGCTCAATAAGAACAAAAGATGTTTCCTTGAAAAGACCAATTAAATAAACCATCAGTGAAATCACTCAAAAAAAAGGGAGAAAGGGAGGAAGGAGAGAACAGACAAATATCGATACCAGAAATAAAAAGGAGACATCACTGCAGATCATATCCAAAAGATTTAGGATACTGTTAACAACTTCATCCAATAAATTATTCAGATGAATGTGCTATTCTTTGAGGGTTTCTAGTGCTCCTGCATGTCTTGCTGGGCATGCCAACTCTGACTAATCACTCTCCACTATCCATTTCTTAGGGTAGTGTCTATAGTGAGCAACCTTGAGACTGGCTAACTGCTTGATATAAAAGTGGTAGATTCCTTAGCTCATTGTTCCTCAAGGGTGACACAAAATCACTGCATCTATAGCATCACTTAGGCCCCTTCATGTCACCCCTATGGTACTTGTGGGCAAGAGGAACCAATGAAAATATTCTGATAGTAGTTACTATTCATTGTGCTATAAGTATTAATAAAGTTCTTTATCTCTGTTCCAACAGTCTCACATCCTCAGCCAGTATTCACAAAATAGGCTAACTTGGCAGAGTGAAAGTAGTATAAAATAAAATTCCAACCTGATAAAAATGGACAAGTGAGACTTTTAGTGATGGTGTGAAGTGATGACATTATCAAATGCCCCCCCCCAAAAAAACCACATACAAAAATCGTCAAAATTGTACATAGCTATACATATAAAATATCTCAGTTGGTATAATAGTACTACCAGAGTGGGAGGAAAATGAAAACCAGGAACTATACTGTTGGAAGGCAAGCTAACTTGATTTGGACTACATGGAAAAAAGTCAAACCTAGTGATGCTGTCAGAAAAAAAAATTACAAACTTAGGAGGAAATAAATGGGGGAAAGCTCATAGCTGTGTTGGCCTGAGATCATGGTTTTACAGAAGTGAGCATCAAACCAATGGACTAGCCAGAAATTTAATAGGGAGATCTTAGAAATAAGAAAGCCATCAAGGATCAAGATGAAGTTTTTCACATATCTCCACATGACTGGAAGCATGCACAGGGAAAACACAAGAGAATTCAGGATCTCTATACATTCCTTGTTAACTAGAAATCTGTGTTTATATGCAGAAAAGATCTGAGAGAACTCAATGAAAAGACTCTACACATCATTAGCTAAATGGAAGGGTGAATACACATGTAGAAGAAACTTAAGAGGACCTGGCAAAAAAGTAAAGACAGAGTTTAAAATACCTTGAACTTTGAATGTATGTCTCAGCTCATAAAGATTCATCAGAGAATATATGCCTTCCAAGTTTGAAGTGTGTGAATGCAGTCTCTGATCACTGGCTGACCACTAAACTATGCTGACAAAAGGGTACCCCTAGGAAGCCAGGCATATGTATATGCTACATTTACTCACACATATAATGCTCACAGTAAAACCAAAATCAAAACTAATAATAAATATAGATAAATAAAAACCGAGCAGAGATACCAGCAATCACATCCCAGGGTTAGGTAGAATCTATAGATTAAATCCAGGAGAGTTAATAGAACAAAACATTCTACCAGGTTTCCAGCAAATCCCACTGGAAATAATGCCATAATAGGGGAATGTAGATTGATATAGCCATTTTGGAAAACAATATGGGTTCTCCTAAAAAAAAAGTTAAAACTACCGTACAATCCAGCAACCCCTTCTGGGCATCTATAAAGGGAATGAAATCAATATCTCAGAGTTATCTGTATCCTTTTGTTCACTGCAGCATTACTCAATATAGCCAAGATATGGAAACAATCTAAGTGTGCATCAACTGATGAAGGGATAAAGAAACCATGGTACTTAATATAGAATGGACTATTATTCATCCAAAAAAGGAAAAGAAGTTCTACCATTTGTGACAACACAGATAAACTTGGAAGACATTATACTAAGTGAAATAAAACATACACAGAAGAACCAATACTATATGATCTTACATGTACATGTCATCTAATAAGTAAAATTCACAGAAACAGAGTAGAGGGGTGATTACCAAAGACCACTGTGGGAGAGACAAGGAAATATTGGTCAAAGGGTACAGACTTGAAACTGGATTCAATAGTGCACAACTGTAATCCCGATTACTCAGGAGGTTGAGGCAGGAGGATTGAAGTGTGAGGCCAGCCTGAGCAACTTAGTGAGACTGTCTCAAAATTTTAACAAAGGGTCTCGAACAGTGGTGCACACCTGTAATCCCAGCAGCTCAGGAGGGTGAGGCAATTTAGTGAGACCCTGTCTCTAAGTAAAATATAAAAATTATATATATATATATATATATATATATATATATATATATATATATATATATATTTATATTTGATATTGATATATCAACTTACAACTCTAAGATGCTAAATAAAGTACAAGTAGGAAAATACAATGGGCTTAATCCTCACTTAATATACTTCTTGTGTTTAACTATTAAGTTAAACACAAGAAGAAAATTGAAAGCAGTCAGAAGAAAGATAAATCTCAATGGAGCTGCAAACTAAAGCTAACTTCACAGCAACAAAAAACATCAGGATACCATGGGAAGACATCTTCAAAATAACGATCCACCTGGAATTCTATGCCCAGCAAAACTGCACTTCAAGAAAGAAGGAAAAAAAAAAAAGACATTTTCAAAAACCAAGAACAAAGTTAATTTGCCACCAGAGTAACCACATCAAATTCTAAATGTTATACTTCAGGCCGAAGGAAAATTATTTTAAACAAAGGCACATTAAGGAATGGGGAACAAAGGATGTGACAAGTTTGTGGGTAAATCTAAATGAATATTAACTATATAAAACAATATAATTAACGACTTGCATTTAAAGTGATACAAAATGTGTGACAATAGCACATAAATTAGGAGGGAGACAGATAGAATTAAAGTATTCTATGGCCATAAGTCACACACACATATTGAAATTTCTAGCCAGGAATAAGCATTAACAGAAAAATATACAGCTTATAACAAACAGAAAAGAGTAATTTTTAAAAAATCTATTCAAAAAGAAAACAAGAAAATAGACAAAGAGTAGCATGTGCTAGGATCATGCTATCACACAAGAAAAATTTAAATTCATACGGAGACTACATTCTCTGATCACAATGTACTTAGGGTAGAAAGTAATCATAAGAGAGAACTTAAGTACCCATCTTTAGAAATTATAATTCCAAATATCTATGGATCAAAGAGCAAGGAGTACTGAGATCAGAAAATCCCTTGGAGTTATTAACAAAAATGCTAGATATTGAGACTTATAGAATGCGGCTGGTGTTAGGAAGAATTTTAAGATAGGTGTAAAAATCCTTTCTCAGCCCTGTGTCCTTTCTTTGGAGTGGGTACTACATGTAACTTGCTTCTTAGTGAGGAAGGATAGAATAAGAAATAGGTAGAAAGGAGACATGAAGGAAGGACAAGAAAATAAGATTTTAACTTAGAAGTTCTACATGCTTTTCTAGACCTGTCACGCCCTAATCCTATCTCCCTTCCACACCTATTACTTCCAAATTCCTGACAATTCTATAAATCTACCTGTGTACTGTTAATTAAATCCCCAATAAAATTATTATGTAAAGAGAAAAATCTATAACTTAGTGGACTTTCCAGCATTATCTATTGATCAGATAATGAAGACCATGTCAGCCCCAGGGTCCTGAGAATGACCAGACCACCATAAATCATCCTGAGATCACCAGACTGATATTTTTCTTATATACCTTTCCATACCCAACACACATTAAGTTTCCTTTAAAGAAGAGCCAGGAACACCCAAGGTGTGTCTCTCTCTTGAGATCACCTGCATTTTCCCATGAATGTGTTATGTTTTCCTAAACAAACCTCTTTCCATATTTCTGAGTGGTGTGTAATTAAATTCTTTTCCAGCAAGTAAGCTAAGAACCATGCTGGGTACTAAGTTGAGCTCCTCCTTTCCTCGGGGACTTCCTAAGACCCTTCTTTGGAGACACCTCTTCTCCTATGACATTACCAGGATATTATGACAAAAGTGAAAGGATTTTGCAGATGCAATTAAACTCTCTATGCAGTTGTCTCTGAGTTAACTGAAAGGGAGATTATCTGGGTAAGGGATACCAGGTGGATCTGACCTTATCAGGGTTTCCCCTGAAGAAGAGACTCAAAATAGATGTTGTCCTGCTGTCCTTAAAACAAACAGTCATGCTGTAAACTGTCTTTATAGAAGGGAGACCTGAAATAGATGGTAGCCTCAGTTCTACAGCTGTAAGGAACTGAATTTTGTCAACTAGGTGGGTTTAGAAGAAGATTCTGGGCTCCAGATGAAAACAAACTCAGGTGAATTAACTGCAGCCAGGTAGGACCCAAAAGAGAGGACCCAGCTGAGTCATGCCTAGATCCTTGACCCCTAGAGATTATGATAATAAATTATGCTCTAATTTGTCGTTTATTATATAGCATAAGAAACAATGTGGAGATAAAGTAGCATTTGGAGGGAACTCTACACTTTAAATATGTGAATTAGAATATAAAATTAAGGATTTGAACTAAACATCCACTACAATAACATAATGACAAATTAAATTCAACCTAGAAAATTTTAAAAAATTGAAATCAGTGAAACAGAAAACACATATATAACAAAGAAGAAAAAACAAAAGTATTGGCTATAAAAATAATAAAATGACAAACCACTGGTAAGACTGATCAAGTAAAAAATAAAGAAAATACAAATAACTGCAGGACACAAAATCAATATAAAAAACCAATAGCTCTCCTATACACAAATAATGCATCTGCTGAGAAAGAAACCAGGGAAAAAACCTCATTCACAATAGTCTCAAAAACAAAAATGAGAAAGAAATCAGAAAAACAATCCCATTTACAAGAGTCTCAAAAACAAAACAAAACAAAACAAAAAACAACAAAAACACACACCTAGGAATAAATCTAAACAGGGAGGTAAAAGATCTTTACAATGAAAAACAGAACACTGAAGAAAGAAATTGAAGAAGATACTAGAAGATGGAAAGACATCCCACGTTCATGGTTGGCAAAATTAGTACTGTTAGCATGCTTTCCCTACCCCTACTGGTCTTTATAAGACCAACCATAAACACCAGGTATAGAATGATACCATAAATTCTCGGGCCTTAATTCATAATGTTAATTTGTTAAAATCTTTCATGCTGTAACCTCAACTAAAAGTCTTTTCCTACTCTTCCACTTTTACAACACATGCCTTGTCCCATTCCTTTATTCTTAATCAGATCAATCATAAACTCCAGGTGTAAGGTAATATCAGATGGGTACAAGTCTCCCACAAGAAACTCTTGAATTATCGTAAAAATGTCAGACCCTTCTTCACCCTTTCCAGCTACTTTAAAAGAGACTGACTCATTCTTTTGCTCAGGGGCAGTTTTGACTCCTCTTCCATTCAGGGATGGCTGCCCCCACCCCATCAAATTAAAGCTTAGTCTGTATATTTGTGCTCACTAGATTTGGTTCTGTTTTTACCGCACTGAGTTAAAGTTTCCGTTCCTGTCTCTGGCATCACTAATAAATTTTAAAATACAGATTATTGAAATGGAAAGACTTTTTAAGAACATTCAATTTACCAATATTATAGAAGAAACAAAAAAAATGTGAACTCTAATGATAAAAGAAAATGAAATCAGCACCTCAAAGAAAACATGAGGCCCAAACAACACTTCATTTTAAGCATTTAAGTAAGAGGTAATACAAATCATATAGAAGTTCTTCTGTTAAATAGAAAGAAATCCAGTTTCTGACTCATTTTGCAAGACAAATACAACCTTGATATTAAGCAAAAAATCTTAAATTAAATCCAAATAGTAAAAACAAACGAACCATATCATATTAGGTTGGTTTTACTCCAGGAAGAGGTTGGCTGCTTTGTTAGTGCAGAAAATGAAATTAGATTATGACAACCATAACCTAATCAGTCCACCCTAATTTGAATGAGCTAACCAGGTGGTAATTAGGCAGTCAGGTCATGGTTGGAGGAAGTTAGGTCACTGGGTACAAGGCCCTTGGAAATTATGTGTTGTTCCCTGGCTCCTCCTTCTCTCTGCTTCCCTGTTACTGGGAGGTGAGCAGCTTTCCTCTGCTGTGCCCTTTTATCATAATACTTCATCTCACCTTAGGCTCAGAATAATGAATGGAGCCAGCAGACTATGGACTGAACATCTGAAACCATAAGTCAAAATAAATGTTTTTTCCTCTAAGTTGTTTTTAATGGGATATTTTGATTAACAACAAAAAGCTGATTTAACACAGTTGGTTTAATAGTAGGAAGCCAATTTTTATATATAACTGGCCCCATTAAAAGAATAAAGGTAGAAAAAACATGATTTTTCTCAAAATATATAGCAAGAAGTTTTGATGAAACTCAAGCTGACTTATGATGATTAAAAAACTTCTCAAACTTAGAAGAGACATTTCTAAATTTTAATAAAAAGACTTTAAAATGCTTGCTTACACGATAACTTAAAAGCATTCCCAGAGAATAGAAGGAAAACAGGCATGCTTATTAAAATCAGTTCTATTCAGTATTGTACTGGAGGTCCCCGCAAATGCAATTTCACAAGAAAAAAAGATGCGAGAACAGAAAGACAAATAAATTCGTTATTACTTGTAGATGAAACACACTTTTATATATAAAGTCAAAAGAATCTACAGATAAATTACTAGAATCTGTAAGAGAATTTGGCAAGGTTGCTGAATAGTAAAGTCAATTAAAAAACTGTATTTAAATATATCAGCAACAAACAAAAATAAAAAACTTAAAAGATACCATTTTTAAGCCAAATATGGTGCCATAACCTGTAATCTCAGCTACTCAGGAAGACAGATCAGGAAGATAACATGTTTGAGGTCAGCTTGGTCAACTTAGTGAGACCTTGCCTCAAAATTTAAAAGAAATTTTTTAAAAAGGCTGTGGGGTATAGCTCAGTGGTAGAGTGCTTGCTTAGCATGTACAAGGCCATAAGTTCCAACCCTAGCTGGACAGAGGGGTAAAAAAAATAAAGGCAAGATACCATTTATAACAGCATCAAAAAATATGAAGAATTAAGAAAACAAGATTGATTTAATGAAATACATAACTTCTTCTATGAAGAAAATCATAAAACTTTATCAGAATTTAAGAAAGACTTTAACTCTGGAAAGATTACACATTAGTTCACCAGAAAATGCACTATTATAAACAGAAAATTGTTCACAGACTAAATATATTCCAATCATAATCTTAACAGATTTATATTCTTTAGTTGAAATTTGATGTACTAATGGTAGAATTTGTACAAAACTGCAAAGGACTGCTGGTAGTCAAAATCTTGAAGAACAAGGTCTAAAAAGACTTGTTTTTACCAATAACATTCCAAATAAAATTCAAGCTATCTAATTTTTAAAAATGGCCAAATGGTTTGGACAGAATTTATCTAGAGAGAAAATCCAAAGGATGTGGAGATACTTAATTCAAAGAAATGCAAATTAAATAAGGAGTTACATGTTAAACATTCATCATTTGAAATGCTTGGGACCAGAAGTATTTCAGACTGGGAATTTCTTGAATTTTGAAATATTTGAATAGGTTTTACTGTCTACAAATCTTTAATCAGAAATCTGAAATGCCTCAAAATTAATAAGTGTTTGAGTGATAGTGCATTTCAGATGTTCAGATCAGGAATTTACCCATTACATGTCCAGAGGATTTTTTTTTTAAGTTTTATAGTCTGACAATACCAAATGTGGAATTTTCTTTTTTTTAAAATTTTTTTTAAAAGAGAGAGAGAGAGAGAGAGAGAGAGAGAGAGAGAGAGAGAGAGAGAGAGAGAGAGAGAGAATTTTTTTAATATTTATTTTTTAGTTCTCGGCGGACACATCTTTGTTTGTATGTGGTGCTGAGGATTGAACCCATGCCGCACACATGCCAAACCGAGTGCGCTACCACTTGAGCCACAACCCCAGTCCCCAAATGTGGAATTTTCTAACCCTAGTTGTGCAAATATTGACATATAACTATTTTGGAAAAGTTAGGTATTACTTAGTGAAGTTGAAGAAACACATATCCATCCATTCCATTCCTAGATGTATTCTCAAGGTCCTATGCATGTACAATAGAACTTATATACAAGGATGTTCACAGTGGCTTTGTTCATAATAGTAAAAAACTTGGAACAATACAAATGCCATTACAGTAGAAGAGACATATAAGCTTGGTATATTACTAAGATGGACTACTACCAGTGAAGAAAACAAATCACAGCCACAGCACAAACATGAATGCCGCAGTTTGGATGTGCTTAGTCTATCATGGGGCAGAATCTTTTAAGAGGTGGGTTATTGAGTAATTGGGCCATTGGGTGCACTGAACTGGAGATAAGATAGTTTTTGTGGGACTCTTGTTAGTTCTATCAAGAATGGGCTGTTATAAAAATAATAAAAAGCAAGACTGTCTTCTCTTTGATGTCTGGCTTCCTGTCTCTCAGTATGATTTATCCCTCTGACAAATACCCCAGCCACGGTTTCTCAAATATGATTATTTAATCTGGATCTTTAAACCTTCAAAACTGTGAGCTAAATAAACTTCTTTTAAAACACCTAGTTTCAGCGGCCAATTTGGAAAGCAGTATGGAGATTTCTTGGAAAGCTGGGAATGGAACCACCATTTGATCCAGCTATTCCCCTACTCGGTCTATTCCCTAAAGACCTAAAAAGAGCACACTATAGGGACACTGCTACACCCATGTTCATAGCAGCACAATTCACAATAGCAAGACTGTGGAACCAACCTAGATGCCCTTCAATAGACGAATGGATAAAAAAAAATGTGGCATTTATACACAATGGAGTATTACTCTGCATTAAGAAATGACAAAATCATAGAATTTGGAGGGAAATGGATGGCATTAGAGCAGATTATGCTAAGTGAAGCTAGCCAATCCCTTAAAAACAAATGCCAAATGTCTTCTTTGATATAAGGAGAGTAACTAAGAACAGAGTAGGGACGAAGAGTATGAGAAGAAGATTAACATTAAACAAGGATGAGAGGTGGGAGGGAAAGGGAGAGAGAAGGGAAATTGCATGTAAATGGAAGGAGACCCTCAGGGGTATACAAAATTACATACAAGAGGAAGTGAGGGGAAAGGAGGAAAAATATAAGGGGGAGAAATGAATTACAGTAGAGGGGGTAGAGAGAGAAGAGGGGAGGGATGGGGGGAGGGGGGATAGTAGAGGATAGGAAAGGCAGCAGAATACAACAGACACCAGAATGGCAATATGTAAATCAATGGTTGTGCAACTGATGTGATTCTGCAATCTGTATATGGGGTAAAAATGGGAGTTCATATCCCACTTGAATCAAAGTGTGAAATATGATATATCAAGAACTATGTAATGTTTTGAACAACCTACAATAAAAATTAATTTAAAAAATAATAAAAAAACCCACCTAGTTTCAGGTACACAAGTAAGACAAAGTTAGCTAATACAACAGATGACTCTCAATGTTCAGAGTCACAAAATGTGTAACATTCTACTTATTAAATAGAATGTAACATTTTAAAGGAATGCAGATATTGATCAGCATACTCAAAAGTGCAGTCTAGACAACACTGATCAGTGAACCATTATAGGCTGATGAAAAGTTAAGTATGTAAAGAAGTAAGCATTAAGAAACACTGAACAATCTGACATTGCTAATACCTAACTTGCCTCTGCAAGAGTTTGTCATGGTTTGGAAATTTTTTAACAAAAGGTGTGAGAACTAGTATACATAACAGACAAAAAAAATACATAGAAAAATAAGGAAATTATTTTCATTACAAGAACAATGATTATTTCTAGATTCAGGGGTGTGACCAGGAAAGCATAGTCAGGTTTCTAAGGTACTCATAAAATTTTATTTTTTAACCTGATAATTGCATATGAATGTAATTCATAATTTTCTCTTTAAATTGTATATGTATTGACAGATTTCAAAGTTCTAAAAGTTTGAAAATTTGTTATATAGAATATCAATTTATTTAAAAATGTTTGTAAAAATCTATATAAAGAGCTGAACTATGCCAAAATGAATGGTGAAATTTTATTCTCTAACCCATTATCAAATTCTTACGTTGGTGCTTTTTCTTTTTTTTAATAGTAGTGATCACCAGTAATTATCAGCACTGAAAACAGATTATACCAGACAAGTGCTACTTCTAAAAAATTTGGATCTCAGCAGGAAATTTGATTCCTGGCTGGGGATATAGCTCAGTTGGTAGAGTGCTTGCCTTGCATGCACAAGGCTCTTAGTTCAATCCCCAGCACTACAAAAAAGAAAAAAAAAGAAAAAAGAAAAAAGAAAAAAAATTGATTCCTAATGATAGTATCTTGTGGGTAGAAAAATGTGGACTGAAACACAGAATAACATCCTTGTATTTTCCTCCAGAATATGGATTCCAAGATGAAGTTACTTAAGAGATCAAACATCACCTCCATTGTTGTTAATAAGCTTTCCAATCTGTAGTAACAGGAACTGGATAATACTCCATGAATAAATAAGAAATTAAACAGCTCATTGACTGGCATAGCCACACAACGATTGGTGTCCCTTGTGGAATGTGAAGTTAAACTCATTAAAGAATAAGTCTTTTGATCTATCTATTCTCTTCTTCCTATAGAAGCTTTGAAATACCTCAGACCCCTAAAGTCCATTCTGCTCTAATACTTCAGTTATATTAGTTGTTCACATAGCTAATCTAACATAACCAAGTTATGTTCCTAAAGGTCAGACTATCTTCATTTTTTAAACTTCTAGCAGACTATTATGTTGGTGATAAACATCCAAACACTTTCATATTAGTGTCACAGGTTAAGAACCATATAAATATGGGGCTGGGGATGTGGCTCAAGCGGTAGCGCGCTCGCCCAGCATGCGTGCGGCTTGGGTTCGATCCTTAGCACCACATACAAACAAAGATGTTGTGTCCGCCGAAAACTAAAAAATAAATATTAAAAAAAAAAAGAACCATATAAATAGATGCCACATTAAGAACATAACTGAAGATTTAGAATTGGACCGATGAGAAAGATAGTTACTCAGATAGTTACACAGTGCTTGTGTATGTGAGACATCCATCCTATATGTTTAATAAATATATTCATTCTTATTGGTATTTAGGCAATCCTGTATAGGGGCTGAGAAAGAAGGGCTCTGGAGACTGACTAATGACCTAAGGTTCATTTCAGACTCTGCTAATATCTGAGTTATATGAGATTTTGTAACCTCTATGTCTCAGATTCCTGATATACTAATTCATAAGATTAGTGCAAAAAGGAAATGTATAAGTAAGTAAAACACTTAGTGTAGCACCTAGCCTAGGGTAAGCATTCAACAAATGTTAACTTATATTTACTATCATTTCCTTGCTATTTTTGCAGAGCTGTGCCTAGGAACCAGATGTTTTCACCTGGTTGCATTGTGAAGGAAAAGGGGGAAAAACATAATCAATGCTCCTGGATGTCATACAACTTAATTTACTTAAAAATTTAAGAGTCTTTCAGAGAAAATGATGGCCTGTGTCTTTCACCCATATAGACTTTCAATAAGAAATGCAAAGAGTAGACACAAAATGAGGCAATGTGCTTCTTTAACTGTCTTTCTTGGTTAGTCCCTCAGAGAGCTTAATGAAATACCAAATAAATGATTACTCTTGTTACAGAACTACTCCAAAGTGTGTGTTTATAAGGAGCTTTAGAAAGATTTAAATCCTGACAGAAACAAGTGAAGTCAGTTTGCTGAAAGATTCTTTTATTCTATGAGAAAACGATGAGTGCAATTCCGTGGAAACAACATCTGTTAACTTAGAGAAATTATTTTTTTTCTTTTTAAAAGTAAATGAAAAACCGCTTTAATTATTTATATATTAATTTAATTTTTGAAAACAAAATTCATAGGGTCCGCTTTGTCCTATTCAACTATAAATGCTATATACGTTTACAAACCAAAAGGAAACAGATAGTACAGACATTTCAATGAAATCTTTCAAAGAATAAAACTGCTTTTCAATCCATTGTATTTTCAAAGCTGATTATCATCAAGCCCAGATGAAAGCTGTAAACCAAAAACCATGTTTCTTTAATAGAAAAAAGAATGTACAGAATAAAGTAACATTTTAAAATGTATCTTCACTCAGTTGAAATTTTAGTATAAACCTGTGTATCAAGTTGCTTCCCATTATTTATTCTACTTTAAAAATATATACAACTATCATATTCAAATATGTATTCTGAGTCATATGCCCAAACATAAATATTTGGGAAATTCAAACTGCTGCAACAAATTATGAAAGAATTAAAGAAAAAAAAATGAGCTGCAGACTATGTAGTAGGAGGAAGAAAATAAAATGTTATTTAGCATTTATGTCTTGGATATGTATTTTTTTAAATTTATATTTACATACCCAGTTAATTAGATAGCTGTCAAAATTTAGCCAGTTATAGAGAGATTAGACTAAGACTCAACTATTTTCAACAACACAACAGGGGCGATTTCAAAAACTTTAATGTATCTCAATAGTTCCATCAAAAATGGTGATAATAGTCTGATATCATGAAGTTCGGAGAGGCACAGGTTAAATGAGTGCACTATCTATGCCAAACTTGGCAAGATCTATACCTGACTCTGTTTAATTATGGTGTAAGTATCAAAGCCATTAGAGTCCATGGGCAACCAGAAAATGTCATTTTATATATATCCATACTTATCAATCACATTAACATTAGTGCTCAAAACTTCCATATCTAAACATGAAGGGATGCTTATAAAGCTGAAGGACAACTTTGACATAAGAACCTGAATAAAAATAAATCTGCAAAACTTCTCTTCTTAATTCATTGATAAATTTTGTTTAAGGAATACCTACTTGGTCTTTAAGAATATTAAAGGGTTGAAAACATGTTCACCCCTTGCTACACTGTGACATCTGATATTAGTAAGCATGATAACTTGAATTCATTTTGTTCTTACATGCAGAAGTGTATGTATATATATATATACTTATATACATATATAAGTATTCATGTGTGTGTGTATATATATATATGCATTTTAAGTCATCTTAGAATTAAGAGTTAGCATCTAGTCAGTAATGGTTAAGTGACTAGAACTGTTATTCAATCAATGTTCTATGGTATCACATATCAAAGTCTACAATATGACAGTCTTGTTTAGTAGTTATCACTTTAGGTGAAAAAGGGAGGAACAGAAGAAAAACAATTGCAATTTTTGTTTTTTAAACACCAGAAAATCCTTAAATAGCTACACAATTTTGCATTGTCTTGAATTCTATTCTGAAATATTTTGGAAAAAAGTCTTTATTTCAATTAGCTTAATCCATACATGTTATAAGATACAAACAGTCTAAAACCTATATTGTAAAGAATGAGCTATTTCTCATTAAATGAAGATCAATAAAAATTATTAAACAGAACACACACATAGCATTCTCAATTTTTAAATCATTTTAGGGTTGCTAACCAGAGATTATAGAAACAAAATGTTTAAGACAAAAATGAAAGCAAAGATAGGAAAAAAAAAAAAAAAAAAACTAACTTCTCAGTGCATCACACCTATGAGGATAAAATATATGGCACTTATGTGATACTAAATTACAATTGTCAATTTAAGCTGGAAATGACTTGAAGACATTAAAGCCACAAAAGGGTAGGTACTAGTCAATTAAACTTTTTTCTTAGTAAAAGCACTGGAAATGTAATGAGTGCAGATAACGCACTACAAACTTTCCTGTTTCATTTGCCCCCACTGTAGTGTCTCAAATTATTCTACCATTACAACATTCTCATTTTTAAAGTCTGTATAAACTCTATTTTGGTATAGAAACCACTGTTTGCAGTGTAAGAATACCTTTATATAAAAAAAGAAAACCATATATAGAGCTAGTTATAAATCACAGAATAAACCCCAAAACAAAAATCTGATATTTTTACAAGCTAGTGAGAAATAAATTATACCATGATATATCAATTAAAAATTGTATTAATGTTAACTAACATTTCTATGGTAGATTTTTTCCCCCATAAAATTAAGCAGTGCAGAATAGGGCTTGGGCTACAGTTAATCACATTTGGTTTTCTTAAAAACAACTTTATTCACTATAAACAATTTAAAGGCAGTTTTCTCCCTCCATAACATATGTAGAGATTAAATTTAAGGTTTTTAAAATATCAACTACCTATAAGAAAAGTATTTTTAAATGGCTAAAAGGAATCAAAATACCAAAGTTTAGTGTGTGAAGAGTAGATACAAACAACCAAGAAAAAAAAAAGTAGGTCATTGGTGTTGAGTATTTAACATGAATAGCCCAAAGTAAGTTCCAAAGTTTTTCCATCTTTACAAATTAAAAAAGGTGTCCTTTCCACAGTTTGGGGATATGCATTGTACATCTCTCCCAACAATTGCATGAGTAAAATTTTAAAATGTTGCCAATATTAAGTTCTTCAGTACCTAAAATTAGAGGACAGCAATATTACAGTGGCAATGGTGCATCAATTCTTAAAAAGTAGTTATGATCCAACACGAGTTGTGGTGGTTCTTTTATCTGAGAAAAAGCTTTTCAGAAGAAATACCTGCCCTATGCTAACCACCAGAAGAATGAGGGCTTCCCCTACTGACCAATAGGCCACTCTTGTATTTAGATCTTCTGCTCGACTTCGGCCTTGAGCTTCTCTCAATCGGAAATGAGTCTGATAGTCAATGACAGACTTGAGAGCTTCATGAATGGAAACACAGGCAGACTCCATCTAAAGAGAAATATTTTCAGTTAGTATATTTAGTACTTTCTATACACTCCATATCTAGCATATTCATCTTAACTTTCAATTTGATCTCAATTCCTCATTATATTAACAATCTCATAAACTAGCACTCACTCTTTCATTCACTTTTACCTCAGCTGTCCTGGCAATGTAACCCTTCTACTCATTCCCCCAACAACCAACTGTAAGCCTAGAGATACTATGAAGCAGTTGTCTATCCCTAACACAGGTGTGGTGTTAGTAAGGTGGTAGACTGAATACTAAGTTAACAACCAGAAATACTTACCAGCTAAGGTTGGTAGCTATAGACTTCCAAGCTAAAATTCTTCAAAGAATTAGGAAGAATAGCATAAAAATGGATTGAGTTCATCAAAGTTATTTAAAATATTTGTGTCTAATTTTTTTTATACCAGGGTTTAATATTTCCTTTATTGCTTAAAACTTTAATCCAGTGATGAAACAATACTTTATTACTATTTTATTTCACAAACCATGTATTAAGAATTTAAAAAAAATCTGAATTTGCCTTAATTCTAATTAAGGTATGCAGAGATGAGAAAGTAATTTAAACATTTAATAAAGTTCTACCAATGAAAGTATGAAAGGAATAATTATAAAAAATTCAATTAAAGGTGCTTTAAAAATGTGAGAAAGTATAATGTTGACAAATTGGATTTATCTATTAGAATACTCATATGTTTTTGTTGTTCTTGTTCTGTTGAGCTCCCTAGGAATAAAAAATTACCAAAACTGTTCTAAAACAAGTAATCTCTAAGGACAGAGAAAGAGGTGCTTCTAGCATTTCTTTGCTTTCTATGAATTCTCAAAATGAGAGAATTTAAGCAAATCCCAGATATTTTATCATTGTAGCTAAAAATATTTTTACACTTCAGTTCTAAAAGATAACACTTAAAAAAAAACTCTCAAAAATTACTCCAATGACATTACACATAATTAAAAATAGTTCTAGCAAGTCAATAAATGCAAATTTGCTTTCAAATTTCCTCTAATATCTCAAAGTTATTTTCAAATTGGAGTTCAAATAAGGTCAACACCGACAGACATTTGGCTGGTAAGTTTTTAAAGTTTCTTTAACTTTTAGTTTCTTTTCCCTTGTTATCTATTTGTTTCCTTTGTTATCTATTTGTTGAAGAAACTGGGTGGAGGACCTATGGTATTTCCCACTTCCTGGATTCTGCTGATTGCATTCCCATGATGTTCTCTTATCTTCTGTAATTACTGAAAATTTACAGGTGGAGTTGGATTTGATGGAATTTAGATGTAATGTTCTGAGCAGGGAACTCCTCATAATGTTGTATACTTCTTATAGCACATGATCACAATGTACATGTTGTTTTTTCTCCACTGGAGAATGACCATTAGATTTAAGTGATATCAGTTCAATCCATCCATGACGTTTCTTATCAGCCTTTCATCTTATGATTTTAGCAGTGCTTGCCTATTCCAGATCTATTGTATTATTAATGAATAACAAATGGTGAAAGTGAAATTCATTCATTTATTCTCCACTTATTAGCTGAGATTTTTCTCAATTTTAAAGTATAAATAATTGCTATATGAGTAACCCTACTATATGAAATTTACTAGCTTTTTGAAAGTAGAAAAATGAGACAAAGATTAAAAATGTGATACGAATAAAGGAGGCTAAACTGCTTTACTGTCACTCATTTCCTATTTACCCGCTTAAGTTTATAGAATAGTTACTTTCTTATGTAAGTTAAAATTCACTAAAAACTAGATATAGGTTAAGCTATAAACAATAATTCCAAGGGAAAAATCAGTTTACTAAGCAAAGTGCCTTTCACACAGAATCCTAAAAAGAACTTTATAAAAATAAGAGCATTTGAATGTATCTTGTTAATGCTTACACTAGGTTTATGAATTAAAGCACATATAAAAATTTATACATTTTTCTAACTGCCTCTATCACCTGGACGTTAGCAAGAGACTCAATAGAATTTCTAAACGCGGAGTTTAACAAATACGTGGCAAATAATTTCTTCTGATAACTTATTAAGTTTCCTTTTAGATATAATCTAAGCTTATACTGTATTTGAACTGGAAATAAAACTTCTCATCACCAAGGAATATCTACTCACTGGCTTTATTTTTTTAGTTATCGGCAGACACAACATCTTTGTTGGTATGTGGTGCTGAGGATTGAACCCGGGCCACATGCATGCCAGACGAGCACGCTACCGCTTGAGCCACATCCCCAGCCTATACTCACTGGCTTTAAATTTCTTTCACTATCTTTCTATTATTAACCTTTTTAAAAAATAAAATAAAATAACTATTATTAGATGTTTTATAATTAATCTTCAACATTTTACCTTAAGTTATAGCAAATTTATTTTGAGTAAGTATGATATAGACTACTGTGTGGTATATTTACATATTAATTTAGGCATCATTTTGCTTCCTATTACACCAACCTACCAAGGTAGTCACATATACAGAAAATGCATCAGAACACTGAGTAGCCTTCCTAAGTTTCTTTTACTATTGATGTTTCTATCTTAGTGACTGTAATGGTTTAGATCTTAAATATTCCCCAAAAGTCCATGGGCTAAACGCTTGATTGCCAGTCTGTGGTGCTACTGGGAGGTGATGGAACTTTTAGGAGACAGGGGCTTAGTGGGAGGAAGTTAGGTCACCGGGGCATGCCTTTGAAGGAGATATTGGAACCTAGGTCCCTTACCCTTTTTCACTTTGCTTCCTAGCTGCCATGAAGTAACCAGCTTTGCTTTGCCAAGTGCTCCCAGTTATGATATTCTGTCTCTCCACATGCCCCCTCCCCCCCAAAAATAGTACAGCCAGCAACCATGGAGAGAAATCTCTGAAACAGGGAGCTAATATAAACCTTTCCTCCTTTTATCTCAGAAGTTGTCTGTGAAATGACTAATCTACCTTAAGAATTAAGTTTCAAAGATTGTGTTAAAATGTCAAAATTCTATGTTCACCAATGAATTCATGCATGACATTAAGTTACAATTTACTTCTTTCTTTTAAACATATCAACATCATTTTGCTAACTTTTAATTTACCTGGGTAAGAGCACTGACTCGGTTCTCACTAGGAAACAAAGGTGGGTCTTCTCCAACTTGAAAATCAAAATATACGGTTTTATGTGTGAAAGTAGAAAATTCATTGCTGAAGCAAAACTTATATGTTCCATTTTTGGAAGCTGTAAAGGTGAAACTATCATACTGTTTCTTCATCTCTTTGTATAACACTTTACCATCAGGATCTTCTAATCGACAATCTACATCATAATGACCGCCAGTAATCACCTATGAGAGAGAGAAAAAAATCACTGCAACTCATAAGCTTGAGAAATTAGCCAGGTTTCCTGTTAAGATGGCAATAAGGTTATGTATGGGCAAAGGACTTTCACTGTCAAAGACAATTTTACAGTTTTTAATTTTCATCAGTGAATGAAACTTGAAAGGAGATTTCAATTAAATTAAAGCTTTATAGAAATTGCCCTTTAAACTACTCAGACAACTGTGCTAGTAAATATGAGTCGAACATATCACTTAATTTAGAAAGAAGTGATGAGGAAGAGGCATTAGGTTTGAGAGTTCCTAACTACCATGAGCCTAGGTGAACAAGCTTGTTATTTTTAAGCTTCAACTCTCCTGGTTAACATAATATTTACATTCTACATCCTTACAACAAAGAGGTCAAATTTGGACTTCAAAGAAAGATCTCTATGTGACCTTTCATCACTGAAAAGAGATGACAACTAATTGAACTATGTTACAGGATCATTTGATAATTATGTACTTAGGGAATTGTAAAAATATGTAAATATTAACATACATATGAAATGTTTTGAGGTTAAAAAAGTGTCTCATCAACTGGGCATTTATCCCGCCCCAAAAAAGTCAATAATCTTTTCTCCAGGCAAAAATAATGACTTCATTTTGATATAATCAATTATTCATCCTCAATCACTGTATTTTGAGTAATCAAATACATACATAAAAACTGTATAGTATCAAAACTGATCATTATTCTACCTTTCTTTCATCACACTTTAAACAAATAATCCTATTTCAGTTAATAGTACCCTTTTAAACCTCTCTGGTCACCTATGATTGGAACTGCAGATCATCCCAAACTTAAGTGTTCCTACCTGTCCAAACAATGACAGAAATTTCTTGATCTTACTGCCTCTTTCAAATTTGTCCCATTCCTAACCACAATACGCTGTTGTTATAATTTCCTAAAAGGTCTTCTCACAATCTAATCTCTTCTCCTAACTCTGGGTTTTTTGCTTTGGCCTTACTCCCATTTTGGGCTGTAATGTAGCAGGGGCTATGTTGTCCTTGCACTTAGTACTTACTCATTTAAAAACCTTTTGACAATTCACATGGCCTACCAAAAATCCAAACCTGTTTAATGGTGTAACATTCTCCTGTTCCTCCTGTAGCCTTGGCATCTCTTTTGTTCATAACCTTGCTCGTTCTGTGTTCCTAAAATACCAGACTACCAGAAGTTCTCTGAACTTTTGCTTCACATCTGCACTGACAGTGGCATTTCAACAACACTTGTTTACTCAAGAATACTTCTAGGATCCCAAATGACAATGCTTACAAATAGACAGTTTACTACAGGTAGAGAGTACAATACAAAACATCATTGCCAAAGGCTGTCTGGAGAGATCAGGTGTGGGCTCCTTTTCTTCCCCCTGTGAGGTCTGTAGTCAAGATCTCTCTCAGATCAGGAACTATTCTAAAGTGCAAACAATACCTCAGAGCCAGGGAACCCAATATAGAATGTAGGCTGGGTTTTTAAATACTCTGTTACATAGGCAGGCATATTCTTACTAAGCAAACAGTCTCAATAATAGCCTTTGGCAGGGGAGGGGGCAGTCCTCAAAGAAACCCAGTGCAAATCATCTATCTTGTTGATATGAAAAAATAAAAAATGTTGACAAACTGATACAAATCACCCACAAAGCCCTGAGACCCACATTTACAAAGTAAAACTATATATTGCAGTACCGCATACAAATTTTAGTGTAAGAGTTCAGGCTAATTTCAGGCCTGCTAGAACTCTCAGAAATACATCTGCCTAGAGCTTTTAAATTCTATTTATCCCTGTAGACTTAGTTAAACATCAGCTCCTCAATTAAATTTCCCTTAATGTTCCTTCTGCTCTCTGCCACACTTTTATTTTTGCATTTATATAACTCTAATTGTCTATGAAAGCTCTTTGAGGTCCAAGTAACTCTTATCGGGGCTGGGCATGTGGCTCAAGCGGTAGCGCACTCGCCTGGCATGCATGTGGCCCGGGTTGGATCCTCAGCACCACATACAAACAAAGATGATGTGTCCGCCAAAAACTAAAAAATAAATAAAATATTAAAAAAAGTAACTCTTGTCTTTGTGAGGTAATATAATAAAATAGTTAAAAGTTTAACTTGGGATTGTACAATTGATTCTGTTGCTTTTAAGTTTGGTGACTTTGGGTCTTATCCAATCTATGCCTGAGTCTCACCAATAAAACAAAAATAAAAACTCTATTTCACATCAAGATTTCCTGCTGGATGTGGTGGCACACACCTGTAATCCCAGCAGCTCAGGAGGCTGAGACAGGAGGATCATGAGTTCAAAGCCAGCCTCAGGGGAGGCTGGGGATATAGCTCAGTTGGTAGAGTGCTTGCCTTGCATGCACAAGGCCCTGGGTTCAATCCCCAGCACCACAAAACAAACAAACAAAAAACCCCAAAACAAAGCCAGCCTCAGCAATTTAGTGAGGCACTAAGCAACTCAGTGACACCTTGTCTCTAAATAAAATACAAACTAGGCCTGGGATGTGGCTCAGTGGTTGAGTGCCCCGGAGTTCAATTCCTGGTAACTCCTCCAAAAAAAAAAAAAAAAAAAAGATTTCTTGAGAATTAACAAATACACCTTAACACTTGGCATACTATATACACATAACAATGCTAATTTGTTAGCTCTTATAGCATCCTCAACATATAGACAACATCTATACATATATGCATTCAAGAACTGTTTATTAAATTCAAAATAAAGGAAATTTTAGCTTACACTTATAGTACAATTCCTGCTATCTTCTTTTTCGTCTCCTGGTCTTAATCCATAAAGTGAAGTAAGCCTAAGAGTTATCCTTAGCCTCTTCTCCCTCAAGCACTATAGCCAAATCATTACCAAGTCCTACTGATTTTACCTATTATTACATTATCTCCAGTCCTTTCATTTTACTCCTTCCCCACTGCTACCACTCTAATCTAAGCCACTATGAGTTCTTGCCTGGACATCACAGTCTCCTCATTAGCCTTACAGGTCTTCTCTGAAACACCTTACCCACCCTTTCTACCTTACTTAAGTTATAATCCATGCATCCTATGTTGATCATATTTTCACTCCTCTATCCTACCTCAACATCACTGAACTACTTAAAACCCTCTGATGGCATCTCATATTGCTAAGTAAAACTAAAAAACCCAACATGACCAGCAAGACTCCACATGTTCAGGCCCCTGCTGAACTCCCTTCCTCTGGCTCTTTATTCCTGACCATAATGACCTCTCTGTGGTTCTCAAATTCTCTAGGTTCACTCCTATCATAAGTTATTTCCATCTCTCTTATCAAAGTATTTACAACTCATTCTTTAAAGTTCACCATTAAAATTATTTTCTAAAGGAGCCTTCCATGATTCCAAAGACTAGATCACATATTCCTTATTTCCTGCTCTTAAAATACGCTAAACGGGGCACAGAGGCACAAGCCTGTAATTCCAATTTGCAAGGCTGAAGCAGGAAAATCGCCAAGTTCCAGGCCACAGCTTGGGAAACTTAGCAAGACCCTGTCTCAAAATAAAAAATAAAAAAGGAGTGGGATGTAGCTCAGGAATAGAGTGCCACTGGGTTCAATCCCCAGTACCACCACCACCACCACCACCACAACACCACCAACACCAAAAACCAGGTTTGTGAATAGGCAGGTACTAATTAAAAAGGGTAGGATGAGAGGGGAATGAAAAAATGATGGCAGCAATCCTAAGTCATTTCTGTATCACCAGGACTTAACCCTCAATAGCAGCTAAAATGCTAAATGAGTCTATGAGTGAAAACTGAAACATTAGATAGTTCTACTAACTAAAGACATCACATTCTGTTGACTAAAGTTCCTTTTTTTTTTTTTTTTAACACAATCCCAAAGATGAGAAGGGGCCTCTCATTTATTACCATTTTTTTCTACACCTTTTGCGGATGCTTCTAATGGAGTTCTTACAATGAGAGAACTGCATTAACCAAGAGTCCTAATATCACCGGAAAAACTGAAAAACAATAAAATAAATACTGGCAGTACCTCAAATCCGATTAAAGTGGTGGTGTATATTAGAGTGGGCGATTGACATCGGGCATTTTAGAGCAGGTATTGCTTTTTTTTTTTTTTTTAAGGAAATCTTTTAAGAAAGAAAGTTCAATAGGCTTTAAAATGAAGGACACAGAAGAATGGGCAAAAAAAGTCACAGCTAGCGGAAGCATTTCTGGAATTCACATATCTTAATATCCGGTCTTAAATGTCTCCTGTCCAAGGTTTAGAAAAGGAAAGCCAAATGCCCTGCATCAGCTACCTAGAGGTGATTCTTGAACTAGCCAAAGAACGGAGAAATGCGGACAGGAGGGAGGCACCCCTGCAGGTTACAGTCGCGACCCAGGAGCCGCGGCGAGCTGGGGCGCGGGGCCTCTCAGGCCCGTGGTACCTGGAACTCGAGGGTGCACTTGGTGCCCTGTGCTATGTCCTCGTAGAAGCACTGCTTGGCATTGTCCGGCAGCTCGAAGGTAATTTCGGAGGCGCCGCCGGGCCCCGTAACCAGCAGCAGTAGCAGCGCGAGAAGCCAGCAGCCCCAACGGCCCGCGGCAGCCGCCCAGAGTTGCGCAGACCCCGGCCGTGGCATCCCGAGACGGCGGCGGCCTCGACGGAGCTGCGCTAAGACGCGGGGTCAGGTCTGCGCGGAGTCACCGCGCGCGGCAGGCCTCAGTCCGAGGCGCCCTGAGAGGACGCACGCAAGAGCCGTCTCGAGTATCAGGGAGGTGTGGGGTGACAGCAAGCCGCCGGATTCGGAAGAGAGGCGCGAAGGGGCTGGGCCACGGTCAAAGAACCACCCGGAGAGTAAGGAGAAAGCCTTCAGAGAAACAGCGGAAAAGGCCTGAGATGGCCGGAAGTAGGAGTAAGGACTTGAAGGGAAGGGGCGGGGCCTAAGGCACCTGCTCCAGCGACCCGGATGTGTTCTCAACGGAGGAAAGGCACTGGAGTGTGTACGTGGAAGCCCGGGAGGCGTCCGCGGTGCCTTCGCCGCAATTCGGGACGAGGGGCGGGACCATCGTAGTAAACGGGTGGGGCGGGGCCAAGAGAGGGGGTGGGGCCGCCCATTGCGTTGGAGGTGCCGGTCGGGGTACCACTCAACTTTCAGGAAGCAAGTAATTATGTGCTGCTGGGTTTTGAGTGTCAGGGAAGCTCCGAGTGAAGCTCTGAGGCTGGTAGTAGAGCGCTTTGCAATTTGCAGAGTTTTCCTATAAGTAATAATTAATGTTTTAAGGACGTAGCCTGGCAAAGACTGCAGACTGCGAGGGTTCTAATTCTTGCTCTCTACCTCCTGGCCATCTAACCTTGGGCCGGTTGCTTAAACACTCTGCCTCAGTCTTTACATCTGTTAAATGAGAATAATGATAGTATCTACTATAGAGGATTATTATAAGATTTCATTATTTGAAAAAAGCACCTGAAAGAGTGGTTGGCACATGGCAAGCATTAGATAAGCTTTTTAAAAATAAAAATAATCATTTATTGAGCATACCTATCATCAAGCACATTCCACTTTTCAAATAATCCAAACTAGTTAGTTATTAAGGATATATTTCTGATAAGGACCTTAAGGATCAAAAAAGTTGAGTAAAGTGACATGATTATACCACTGGTTTGTGTTGGAGTGCTTATAAATTAATAGAAGGTAATGTTAATAATTGTAGCTAACTTGTGCTGTTTCTTAACAGTGAATTATACATTTTCCATGCATTTTACACGAATTAGGTATAATTATTATTTAAATAAATGACCACTGTGGGCTCCAGTCATGAGAGGTTTGAGTAGAAGATTTTATGAGGAGGAAATAGCAGTAGATAGATTGGAGTCAGGCAGGGAAGTGAGGGTTGGGAAGTTGAAAAGTCAATGAAGTTGGGCTGCTTTTTGGTCTGGGGCACCCATATTCTCTACGGTGGGGGAAAGAAGTAGAATATACCTGAAGTCAAAGTCCTTAGCTGCTGGGAGGCAATTTGGGCAAACAGACCTTCTTGAGAACCAGGCCAGTAACAGAAGCATTAAACGTGTTGGGGAGTGGAAATAAGACTGAATTTGAAATAGCAAATGTGGGTTCTGTTTACTAACTGTGACCTTGAGCAAGTAACCTTGCTTTTTTAAAAGATCTCAGTTTTTTTCCTACATAAAATGGTGATACAAAGGAACTAGCAAAACAGAATGAATAAGATTAAAACAGTAATGTGATATAGGTCACATATCCCTAAAAAGGCAAAAATTTTCAAGTATAGCACTACCAGCTATCATTAAGCATATAGAGCAAAAAAATCTCTCTGTGCTGCTAGTGGAACAGTAAATTGGTACAATCATTTTGGAATGCAGTATGGCGTTATCTAATAAGTATAAAATATATATGTGTGTGTACACACATACACATATACACATATTTGAGAGAGAGAGAGAAAACACACATGGAAATTCTACTTTACATATATTTTAGAGTGTATACTTTAGAGCAGTGTTTCTCGAAGTATCTTCTGAATACCCTTGGAGCGTCTCAAACCCTTTCAGAGGGTCTATAATTATCTGTGTGAGGCTGGATTTTTTATTACATGTGTCAGCTGAAACAACGTGTTAGAGTGAATGTAAAAAGAGATAAGCACCTATCTTCTATGAATCTAGATGCAAGAGACTTATAAATATATAAAGTAATGTCTCTCTTCTCATTAAACTTTTATTTGGCAAATATAGCTATACTTCATTTTTAAATATGTTATTGGTGTAAATATCTGTAATGGTTTGAACTGTGTCCTGCAAAAAACATACATCCTAACCACTATTTCTGTGAATGTGACCTTATTTAGAAATAGGATTTTTGCAGATGTAGTTAAATTAAAAATTTCTAGATGAGATTTTTGTGGATTTAGGGTGATCCTTGAATTTAATAACTGGTGTTCTTACACAAGAAAAGAGGGAGACTTAAGATACACAGAAACGCTTGGGAAGAATGCCACATGAAGACAAAGTTATGATGTGTGTGTAAGTCAGGAATACCAAAGATTGTCCACAGCCATCAGGAGTTAGGAAAGAGGTTTGAAACAGCTTGTCCTTCAGAACTTCCAGAAGGAACCAACACTGGTTATACTGTAATTTTGGAGTTTTGGCCTCCACAACTGTGAATGAATAAGTTTCTGTTGTTTTAAGCCATCAAGTTTGTGATTATTTGTTATGAGATATTCAGGAAATAAATGTAATATGTAATGAATTGGATGTTATTTTACATGAATTATCCAATAAATACTTAATTTAAATGTCTCAGAACTCAATAAGTTTTTCATTTTAAATGTATTAATTTTAAAACTTTTCTTTTTTTTTATTTTTAAGGTACTGAGACTGAAAAATGTGAGAATCACTGCCTTAGAGAAACTCATGCATAGGTATACCAGGACACGTATACAAGAACAGAGCCAAGGCCTTGTAATAGTCCTGCTATTTTGGATTGGAAGTGTCCCCCCAAAATGCATATTGTAAAATATGCTAGTGTGGCACTTTTGGGAGATAGTGGAAACTAAGAGATAGGGCATACTGGGTGGTCTTTAGGTCATCAAGGGAATGCTCTCAAAGCAGTTGTGTGAGCCCAGACCCTTCCTCTTCCTCTTTCTTCTTTTTCCCCTGGCCATCACATGAGCAGTTTTGTTCTTCTATGTACTACTACTGTGCTGTACTATCTTGTTGAAGACCTAAATGAAACAGAACTAACCAATCATGGACTGGAGCCTCCAAAACTGAGCCAAAATAAACTTTTCTTTTTATAAGTTGATTATTTCAGATATTTCTTACAGTGACCGTGTTAGCCGGGTTTGCATCACTGTGACAGAATACCTGAGAAAATCAGCTTGGAAAAGGTAAGATTTATTTTGACTGACAGTTCAGGAGTTTCAGTTCAGATTTGGCTGGCTCCATTGTTTCTGGGCCTAGGTGGGCAGTTCATCATGGCAGAGAGTGTGGCTGAACAAAGCTTTTCATCTCATGGCCGTAGAGGAACAGAAAAAGCATCCAGGAGCAAAACATACCCTTCAGAGGCATTACTTCCAGTGACCTTCCTCCAACTGAGCCCTACCTCATAGCGGCCTGCTGAGTTATGAATTCATCAGTGTATTTATCCATTGATGAAGTCAGCATCTTCATGATCCAGTCACTTCTGAACATTGCTGAACTGGAGACTAACCCTTCAACACATGAGCCTTTTCACGGACATTCTGGATCCAAACCACAATAGTGATGGAAAACTGACTAACCTGAGTCCCAACTGGAAATACATCAAACATCCATAAATTTGGATATATTTATAAAATAAGACATAATAGCAATGAAAATGAACACATTATAGCTACATAAGACAACATGTGGGAATCTTACAAATATGAAAACTAGACAAGAAAGAAATTATGCAGAGAAAGGCTGACAATAAAGCTAAATGGCCTGTTTTCCCTAATATGTTGAGAAAGTATACAAAAAAGCAAGGGTATGATTATCTCAATGGTCAGGAGAATGGGATGGATGGAATTAGTAAGAAATGACAAAAAGTAGGGATAGTGGGCAGCCTCTTTCATGCTGGTGGTGCCATTTATCTTGACCTATATGGCAGATACAGAGATGTATACTTTCTAATTATTTATTAAGCTTGAATATGATCTATGTGCTTTTACAGAAAGGAAAGAAAATTTAATATATTGGATGCATCAGTTAATCATTATTATGGGAAAAAAAAAACACCTCAAAACTTGTGACTTAGGACAACTGTATTTATCATCTACTAATAGGACAGCTGGGTGGGTCTGGTTTCAGCTGAGCACATTCATCCTCTGTGGTCAATTGAGTGTTGAGCAGGTGCATTGCTGAACTTGGCTGTACTCATTCATATCTGATCTGGAGAGCTAGCTATAGGCTGCTTTAAGATGATCTTTCTTGGGTACAGTTGGACTCAGATTCTTGTAGGAGTCGTTCCTTCTCCAACAGGCTAGTCCATGATTATTCTATGATGGTTCCAGGGGTTTCAGGAAAGACAATGTACAAGACCTTTAAGGCTAGTGCTCAGAAATGGGCCCTGTCACTTCTTCCTCATTCTATCATCCAAAAGTCACAAGGCCAACTCAGATTCAAGGGTTGCAGAGAAGCTGCAAAGACACATTGTCAGTCAGGGTTTTATTAGAGAAGCAGAATCACTAAAGACCTAAACAGATAATCATGCACATATATAGAATATATTTGTATATACATATATAGCTGATTAAACAGTCTAAAGATGGCTGTTCCTTCTGTATCTGATTCTGTATTCTAAAGTCTACAAATAACAGACACAATCATGAAAGGAAGAAGAATGTGAAGTGGGAAAAGGAGAAACTAAAACCTGGGAGGATGGGCCATACCCACAGTACTTTCTCACTGTATCCAAGCTCCAACTTTGATGATAGGTGAACTGCAAGAAAACCTGACTTTCTTTCTCTGTGTGTGTGTGCACACACACATGCACACACCTTCAGAGCCAGAGACTCTTCAGACATAAAAAGGAATATTGCAATTGTAATGCTGTACTACCTGTTGAAGACCTAAATGAAATAGAACTAACCAATCATGGAAGAGAGCCTCCAAAACTGTGAACTAAAATAAATTTTTCTTTTTCATAAGTTGATTATCTCAGATATTTCTTATAGCGACTGTGTTAGCCACATTCCCTTGCTTTTTTGTATACTTTCTCAACGTATTAGGGAAAACAGGCCTATTTAGCTTTGTTGTCAGTCTTTCTCTGCAAGATTTCATCTTGCTTAGTTTTTATAATGTTTGTGAGACTCCCCCATGTTGTCTTATGTAGCTATAAAGTGTTCATTTTCATTGCTGTTGTGTCTTATTTTATAAATATATAACAAATTAAAATTCTAAAAAATGTGAAAAAAGGAATATTGCTGCTGCTTCATTAGTTTTGCCTTGCAAAATGTCTCCTGCAGCCCACTAACCTCCAACTATGCAGGGAACATAATCCTAGGAAACAGTAGTTCCAGCTTAACTAATTAAAAATGATACACATGCACCACAGATACTTTACAAAGGTGGGGAGGGGGTAGGGGAAGAATTTTTTTTTCCATTCAATCTATTTTCCTGGATAAAGACAGAAAATATATTAAACAAGATTTGTAACAGGAAAAAAAATTGTGTCCTTGGATAGAGTTTATTGCCTAGAAAATATGAATTTAATTTTGTTGAATATTTTTAGTTTTTTTCTAATTACCCAGGATTATCATAAGGATCATCAAGTGTGTGTGTGTGTGTGTGTATGTGTGTGTGTGCGCGCGCGTGCGCGTGTGTATAAAACATTCATAAAATACACAAACTGATATAATCTTAATGTCAGGTACACACTTTTACTAGAGAATGCAAAATATTACAAGAAAAAAAACTTGATTTTTTTTAGCTTACAGTGAAAATTCAACAGTAGAAATTTTAACCCAAATGGTCTTTGAGCCTAGGTGGCCTCATAGCCCCTTCTGATGTAGGCAAATTACCTAACCCTTCTGATACTCTTGTTTCTTCATCACATCCATAGGATGGGAGTAATGATAGGTGACTGAGAGGATTGAATGTATAATGAGAAAATATCTGTATGGTACACAGCACAGTGCTTGAAATGCAACAGGGACTCTAATTTTCTTTCAAAGACCAGTATTTAAGAAAAAAACTATTACTCCTGTATATTGGGTTCTCCTCTTATTTCTGTATGTTAGAATATTAGATCATATTAAATTATTAAATTAGAACTAATATAAGATCTGAGAAGTCTCAAAGGACAAGGTTTAGGAAGAGGGGAGGTACATAAGCATGACTTCCATGGCATCAACATCAAATACACAAAAGGGAAACTCTGAGATAAATCATTTAATGTAACACTGGATAATAATTTTGGGTATAGTTAATCTATATTCTATTTCTTATTCTTTAAATAGGTAAATAATCATCTATTCCATTTTCATATAGAAAAATCTAACCACTTGTCCTGAATATCACTCTTCAACTTATGTAACAATTCATCAAGTATATCTGCATAATATGAGCATTTAGCCATTAATTATCCACTTACTTAACACTTAAGGAACTTATCCATGGAGTGTTTACATGCAATACTCAAGAATGTTCTACAGTATCAGACATAAATTATATTTTCCTTCTACACAGCAAAGCACTTGAACTGTTATATAATAAACCAGAACACTCTATGTTAAAGGTTCATCGCTATTCTTAGCAAAATCAAACAAGGCAATTAGAAATACTCACTTTTGGGCTAGGGATATGGATCAGCAGTAGTGCACTTGCCTGGCATGTGTGAGGAACGTGGTTCGATTCTCAGGACCTCATAGAAATGAATAAAATAAAGGTCAATCAACAACTAAAAAAATATTTTAAAAAATAGTTACTTTCTAATTACACAAGTGAAATTTGATGGTGGGAGGAGGGAAGGAAGGATGTGGGCTTGGTAGTTGTTTGATGATGGATGAATTTTGAGAGAAAATGAGTGAGTAAAGAAGTTAAATGACACTGTACATGCTGAGTCTTTTCAGGTCTAAACACAAGGAATAGACAATCTTCTCATCTTGGCACTCAAGGTTAAATCAATGACTGTCAAACATCATCTGAAGCTATAGGACGAAACCACAAACTACAAATAAAACACTCCCCACAAATAGACAACAATCCCTTTGCTTGCAAATATACAATGTAAGAAGATTGTGTTTGTAAATGCATTTTTGAATGTGGTACTCTGCTCATGTCACGATCACAGCCATTTGTGAGGTCAGGCATTTCCTGTGCTATAAAATATTTTTGAAATATCAAGATTGCTCATCTTTTGCTTCCTCCTATAACAGTGAGTATTAAGTTGAACAAGATTCATTTTCCCTATTTAGCAACATCTATGATTTTTCTCTTTTGAGGTTATCACTACCCAAAACATTGGAAGTCAGCAACTATACAATTGCAGGATTAACTTCCTAGCTGTCATTTTTATTTAATAATGTGGAAAAGATTATATCTATAATGTACAACCTATTTAAACAATGAGAGCTAAGATTCATCTTGTCTGAAAAAGATTGGAGATAATTTTACAGTGCACTGTGCATCCTCACCTCTAGATGTTTAAGCTAATACACACATTTTAGCTGCAAATGCATGTGGGTTCATTTAACAGGCTTTGAATCAGAATAAATTTGCAGAAAGATTGTTTGCAATCCTCTGATGATGATAATTCATAGAGTAGAGAATACCTGTGTTTCTGCCTAGCCTCCACATTATTGTTCCTTAGAAAAAAGCTTGTCTGGTATCTCTAATATTTAAGCGAAAGACAAACGGACACACTAATTTATTAATCTTCCTTAATCTATTTAAAGAGTAAGATAGACATAAAAATATACACCAAGGACACCTATTCGGAGTTTTTATGAATTCCTAAATCTATGAGTACTTCTATAGCATAAAAATTTTCAACAATAGGCAATAAATTTGAAATTTAAAAACTGCAGTGAACTCTTCATTACACTTGCTGGGTATGACAGCCCACTTGATATTAAAAGAGAACAAAATCACAAGGGAACTAACTCTGATATTGGTCAGTCATGTGAATCACGTGTGTCTCAAGAACACAGAGGGATCTCAAGATGGTGGACTAGAGGGAGGCTGCATTCCTTGTCTCTCTGTGACTTGAGATTCAAGCAGAGGAATTATTGTTTCTCTGTGAGGTGGTCAAGCAGAGGAAATACTGTTTCTTGCTGCCCGCTGATCCCCTGCTGTTTGCCCTCTATTTGCCCACTGTTATTACTTTACTCGCTGTTTGCCTATGATTGCTGGCCAATTGCCACAGTTTGCCTGTTTGCCCACCTTTGGCCTGCCCATCACTGGCCTTTTGCCTGCTCATCACCTGTCGTCCGCTGATCACTGATGCTTGGAGGTCCATTGTCAGGGTAACTGCAGGTTTGGTTACATGCAGCTGCTACCATCTTGGGACACCAGCCTGGGCCTGGCAGCCTGGGCCTGGGAGTCCAGGGCCAAAGGGCCTGCCGGTTTGCTGCTGCTACCACCACCAAGATATCAGGCACAGCTGCCTCAGTCTGAGGACACTGGCCAGGGCCTGGAGATGTATTGTCAATGTACCTGCAGGTTGGGTATCACCTGAGGTCTTCTTGTTGGGTGTGCTAGTGACCACCATCTGGCTGCCTCTTTGCAGGATTACTCCTTTGTGTAAACAAAGTAGCCTCTGGGCAAGTTGGACCAGCACTGATATCTTGAGACTGCAACATGTCAGAACCCGGGGAAGTGAAGCCCAGATCCGTCAGATGTGCATGGGCCAGTCTGGGCCTGGAAAGCCTGTGGAAAGTCAGAGACTGGGGCCAGTTCCCTGGGGAGCGCACAGGTTGGAGAAACTGGAGAGAACTAGGCTCTCTCCAGCTCAGTGAGGCCTGAAGTGCACAGGGATGTAAGGGTCCGGCTACAACAAGTGGGAAGACTGGAGGAGGATGTGAGGGCATCTCGCTATTGGCTCACCCAGCCAACCAGTCTGGCATCCACTGTACTGGAGCTAACATCAAACTTCATCAGACAACCCCACCTATCAGCAGAGAAGAGAAGCTAAGAACTTTTGAAAGGCAACTGAAATAATTGTTCAATTTTCTACATCTCTACATCTTTGAAACCAATGCATCAAATTATTAATATTTATTTATATTTATTGAGGAATGCAATATCTGAATAGTATATTACAATTTTGTTGTACATTCTCATATTTTTACTTTTAAAATCTGTTTATATTTTTTCCTCTCATCTATCTGTCTCCCTGGCAGCCATTGTCTACTAATGCCTCCCTCGCTCTTACTATAGATGTTTACCTCTGTCTTCTCTCCATCTCTCTCATAAACACCACATCCTATACTGCTTCTGTTCCCTCTTTGTCCATCATTCAAAATGATAAACCCTTTAGCAAACTTAATGTTTATATTGTAGACAAAAATTGAATGCATAATTTCTGTTCGTTGCAACAAAATGGTAGACACCATAACAGGAGCTTTTTGGTTTAAGGTGCTATATTGTTTGCATTGGATGCTGTTATCTTAAACCAAAAAGGTGAGGTACTGAAAGCCTTTAGGGACACAATAAGACTACAGAGTAGAAACTGTACTGCCTCAGATCCATACCACTAGATGGCAAGACACACAAACAACATGAAAACACAAGGGAACAAAGCACCTTAAACAAACCAAGATGTTCCAACAATAAAATCCATAGATAACACACTAGGAGAAATGTCAGAGAAGAAGTTTAGAAGGTACATAGTTAAAGCTGATCTTTGAAATAAAGGATGGTATCAGAGAGAAAATACAGAAAGTGAAATATCACTTCAATAAAGAGGCAGAGATTATAAAAAGGAATCAATCAGAAATTTTCAAAATGAAGGAAATGATAAACCATGCCGCAGTCTCTGGCTGGGCACAAATCACGAGTCTCCACACAGCTTGTAGATTCAAACAGCAATTCTTTATTCCCGAACTCACACCGGCCGTCTACAAACACGTTCTGGGGGAATCCACGTTCTCTGCCCAAATTCACTCTCTCCCAAATCCACTCTGCATGGGCTTCTGTCTCCCAAAATATACTGTCTGACCCTAAGCACTCAAGAGGAACTCAGCAGCAGGATACGCCCTATTCTAAAGGGGGAACACCCTAATCTCCTATTATGCTAAACTGCCCTATTCTAAAGGGGGAACACCCTAATCTCCTATTATGCTAAACCGCCCTATTCTAAAGGGGGAACACCCTAAACACGGATCCTGCCCTGGTCCTTGAGCAAGGTCACCTTTCAGAAGTCCTTCCACTAGACAGCATGGGAGTAAGCTGGCAAGGAATTTGTCACACCTACTTGGCTGATGGCTCCCAGCATCTCCCCCCTTCTGATTAATTAAACAACAAGTAATGTGGCTTAAGGACCGTGCCTGGTAGGTTGTCCAGTTCAACATATGGCTCTTACCCGTCATTGGAAAACTGACCTTTAGGCGTCAGCCTCCTGTCTTAGGTTGATACCACTGCAACTGGATCATACCCGTCACTGACTACCGGTCCAGCATACAGCCATACTTGTGGATAGGTCTATGCACCAGTGGGGGGGTGAGGTTCTTTGCCTCACCTCTGTTGGCCCCCAAATTTGGCCTTGGTGCCAGTGGGGGAGTGAGGTTAATGTGGCTTAAGGACCGTGCCTGGTAGGTCGTCCAATTCAACATATGGTTCTTACCCGTCATTGGAAAACTGACCTTTAGGCAACTGACCTTTAGGCGTCAGCCTCCTGTCTTAGGTTGATACCACTGCAATTGGATCATACCCGTCACTGACTACCGGTCCAGCATATAGCCATTGGCCCCCAAATTTAGACCATCACTAGCAGAAGGGAGGAGGATACAGAAATGCCACGACACCAAGCCAATTGACAGTTCCTTTGGAAAAATTGCATCATTGGTGACACCATCAGCAAAGATCACTGGTGACACCATCAGCAAAGATATGCCAGCATTACCACAATTTGCTGCACTAAACGTAGTTACATAGTCCAGGCAAGTTCTGTAAGCAGTTCAAAGGGGAGGAATCTATCAATCTGTCCGTCTCTTCCCAAAGTCGTTTCCTCCCAAAGTAAGTTGACTCCTTGATTGAGCATACTTGTTGAGTTATATTCATTGGGATGAAGATAGGAATTCTGGCAATGATGCTAAAAAGACATTATCCTGAAAAGAATTATTAAATATAATGAAAAGGAAAGGTGAAAGTAAACAAACAGATCTGTTAACCTACTTAAAAAACAATCCTTAACAGCTGTTTACCTGATTTAAATTAGTAAACAAGCAGATCTGTTAACCACCTTTAAAAAGAATCCTTAACAGCTGTTTACTTAATTTAAATTAAGCCATTTAAATCACGTGAATTAAAAAAAATAATAATTTGGTTCCATTTTCTCATGAGCGCTCCTCATATATGAAATATGGACATACGCACACACAGACATATAACACAAAACACAAATGTGCAAACAAACGTACAACACATAAGATAATAATAAAGGCCTTGTAGCTTTAACTAGGTGAAATCTCCATTGCAATGTTTAAAAACTCCACAGTCAAAAAAATAAAACTGATCAGAAAAACATTAACCTAGGTTTGTATGAGCTCAAAAAATAAAAATATAGCCTTATGATGTGGAAAAATGCAATAATAAAATAGATATTGAAAAAAGCATCCTGGTTAATCACAGTCGCAGATGTAAGAATGGCCAAGCTGGAGTTCTGGATATCAGCTGTTATGGATTTGAGTCAAATTATCTTCTTTTTGATCTGTAGAAATCGTTTTGGTTAGTCTTTCTGGAATCCAAATCGGCTGCTGTTCTCCCTGTGGAAACACACAAACAGAGCCCCGACTCCAGACAATCACTGGGTCTGGACCTTTCCATTGTCCTGTTAGAATATCTTTCCAAAGAACTTTAGGCTTATGCACATTTTTTGGATACATATGCCTTTCCGCAGCACTAAGTCCTGATGAATCCAAATTTAAAAAGTTTAGAGTAAAAAGCGTTATTTTAAGTTTATCTTTGGGGGATATATACCCCTTTCCAATTCCCTCTTTTTGTTTTAGTAAGTACGTTTTAATAGTTTGATGAGCTCTTTCAACTATGCCTTGTCCCTGTGGATTGTATGGAATTCCTGTTATATGAGTAATACCAAATGATGAGCAAAATTGTTTAAAAGAGGTAGAGGTATAGCCAGGACCGTTATCGGTTTTTAACTGTTTAGGAACACCCACAGTGGCAAAATTTTGTAAGCAATGAGCTATAACATCTTTAGTTTTTTCTCCGGCATGAAGGGAGCCCATCAAAAATCCAGAAGAAGTATCAATTGTAACATGTAAATATTTTAATTTTCCAAATTCTGGCAAGTGTGTGACGTCCATCTGCCAAATATGGTTAGGTATCAGTCCTCTAGGATTGACTCCAAGATTAACTTGTGGTAAAAAGGTCACACAATTTTGACATTGTTTTATTATATGTCTGGCTTGTTCCTTAGTTATTTTAAAACGCTTTTGTAAAGTATTAGCATTAACATGGAATTTTTTATGAAAATTCATAGCTTCTTCTAGTGTAGAGAAAATATGTATGTCATGTGTAGTTTTATCTGCTAAATCATTGCCCAAACTAAGGGCTCCAGGCAATCCTGTATGTGCTCTAATATGTCCTATAAAGAATGGATCTTTTCTGTCCCAGATTAGACTTTGTATAGTGGAAAACAAAGAGAAAACAGTAGAAGAAGGGGAAATCCTACCAGCATCTTCAAGAGATACTATAGCATTAACTACATACTGACTATCAGAAAATAAATTAAATACAGAATCTTTAAACATTAAAAAGGCTTGTAATACTGCATTAAGCTCTACCTTTTGAGCTGATTGTTTGGGTACTAAAAATGTAAAAGTTTGATCAGGGGTAACTACTGCTGCTGTACCATTATTTGACCCATCAGTGAATATATTTGGAGCATTCATGATAGGGGTTTTTCTTGTCATTTTTGGAAAAACTACAGGATGCTTAGACCAAAAAGACAACAAAGGATTAGATGGTAAGTGATTATCAAATGAAACATTAGATTTACACATGATTATTGCCCAAGTATTTAACTCATTAGCTAACTCATCAATTTGATCCATAGTGTATGGAGTAATAATTTTATTGGGAGAAATTCCAAACACTCCCTTTGCTGCTTTTATTCCTTTGAGTATTAATTGTCCTACAGCCTCAGGATACCTAGTAAGAATAGTGTTAGGAGAATAAGATAAATGTATCCACAATAATGGACCTTCTTGCCAAAATACTCCTGTAGGAATATTTTTTGTTGGTAGTACAATAAATAATAAAGGCAAACTTACATCAATTCTATGCAAATGTATATTTTCCATATATGTTTCAATAATTTTTAATGCCTTTCTTGCTTCAGGAGTTAACATGCGAGGTGAGTTTGGATCTGATGGACCTTTTAGAATATCAAATAAAGGTCCCAACTCTCCTGTTGGTATGCCTAGATAAGGCCTTATCCAATTTATGTCTCCCAATAACTTTTGAAAGTCGTTAAGTGACTTGAGTTGATCTACTCGTATTTGAATTTTTGGTGGACGGACCATGGTTGAGGATAATAGAACTCCTAAATAATTAATTGGAAAATTTAATTGTACTTTATCTATTGCTATCTCTAGATTATAATTTTTTAATAAGTTTGTAAGTGTGGCATAACATTCCAGCAATATGTTTTTATCTTTATGTGCCAATAATACATCATCCATATAGTGAAATATTTGTAGTTCAGGATTTTGATTTCTAAGTGGCTGGATTGCTTTATTAACATATATTTGACACATAGTTGGACTGTTAGCCATCCCTTGAGGGAGTACTTTCCATTCATATCTCTGATCAGGACCTTCATGATTTAATGCAGGGATAGTAAATGCAAAACGTGGACTATCCTCGGGATGAATTGGAATTGAAAAAAAACAATCTTTAATATCTATGGCTAAAACATGCCAGGTTTTTGGCAAAGCAGACAATTGAGGAATCCCTGATTGAGCAGGCCCCATAATAACCATTTCATTATTAATGGCTCTTAAATCTTGCAATAATCTCCATTTACTAGATTTCTTTTTAATGACAAAAATGGGAGTATTATGGGGAGATATGGAAGGTTGTATATGTCCTTCCGCTAATTGTTGTTTGACCAGATCATGGGCTACTTGTATCTTTTCTTTAGTCAGGGGCCACTGAGGAACCCACACTGGTCTTTCTGATTTCCAAGTAATTTTTATTGTCTCAGTGGCCCTTTCTGAAAATCCAACCCATGTCTGTCTGTTCCTTGATCTATTTGAATTGGTGCTGCTATACCTTGTCCTTGTTTTCCTAATCTTTTTTCTTTCCTAAAACCTTGTCTAGCCCTAGTAGTGGGCACATTAGGATTGATGTTATTTGTTAACGTCAAACCTAATTGATCTAGGACATCTCGTCCCCATAAATTTATAGGAAGATGATCCAATACATAGGGCTGTATAGTTCCCTCACATCCTTCAGGATCCTTCCAATCTAATATCATTGCACTTCTATGGGGATTAGTCGCCACTCCTAGGCCTCGAAGCGTTTGAGTGGCTTGTTGTAATGGCCAATGTTTTGGCCATTCCTTACTAGATATGATGCTAAGGTCTGCACCTGTGTCCAGTAGCCCGTTAAAGTCGTGTCCTTGAATATTTAGTTTTAACATTGGGCGAGAATCTAAATTTAAAGACAACATAGCCCAATCTACACCTGTGGAGCCTAATCCCCTGGAACCTCTTTTTACACTATGACTAGGAAATTTATTATGTAGGCTGGGTATTATTAACAACTGTGCTATTCTATCTCCAGGTGAAATTACTGATATACCTCTTGGAGAACTAGCTATAATTTTTATTTCACCTACATAATCGGGATCAATTACCCCGGGACTTATCATAAGTCCTTTTAATGTAGATGAACTACGTCCCAATAATAAGCCTACTGTCCCTTGGGGAAGAGGTCCTTTTATTCCTGTGGGAATGATTTGAACTCCCATCTCTGGAGTTAGTACTGCTCTGGCAGAGGCGCAGATGTCCAACCCTGCGCTCCCTCGGGTTTGTCTGATGAGGGATTTAATGGACAATGTGTCCTGGGCACTACTCTGATGGTGTTGCTGGGTTCCTCCACTGCCCCGTATATTTGTGGTTGTGGGCCCCGGAGCATTGGGCCCGGCTGTCCGTTTTTTGGCAATGGAGCCTGATGCCTTTCTCCACGATATCGTGGGTAAATACCTGGTCCTTGTCCGTTTTTTGATAAGGGAGTACCCTCTATGGTAGTTTGAGAACGGCATTCATTAGCCCAATGTCTCCCTCTACGGCATCTTGGGCAAATACCCGGTATTCTATTTCTTTGATACCTAGTTTTGTTAAATCCTCCTCCTATGGGGCAACTCCTTTTAAAATATCCTGTTTGTTCACAATCATAGCATGTTTTTGGCCTGGCATCTAAAGCCTGTTGTACTGCAGCTGCCAAGACTTGCCCTTGTTCATTAATATCTCTACATAATTTAATATATGTGTTTAAATCTTCATGTCTCCATGGTCTAATAACCTCTCTGCAGCAACGATTTGCTTGGTCATAAGCCAGTTGTTTTATTAATGGCATTGCTTGTTCCGTATCCCCAAAAATTTTTGCAGCCGTTTGAATTAGCCTATCTACAAAGTCAGCGTAAGGTTCATTAGCTCTCTGTATTACCTTAGATAGCTGACCTTGTAAATCTCCATGTCCTTGTAAAGTCTTCCATGCCCTAACTGCGTCTGCAGCAATTTGTGCTTATATAGCAGGATCATATTCAATTTGTTGCCGTTGACCCTCATAAGGTCCTTTCCCTAGCAGCATTTCTAGATTTCTTTGAGGGTAACCGGCTGCTGCATTTCGCCTAGCTGTCTCTGCACAAAATTCCTCATTGGCAACCTTCCATAACAAATATTGTCCTCCATTTAGCACAGATTTACACATGCTAGCCCAATCTGCTGGCGTCATGTCCAAGTTAGTAATGGACTCGACCATGCTCACCGTGAAGGGAGCTTGGGGACCATAGGTTGTTACAGCCTCTTTTAACTGCTTCACTGTTTTAAAATCTAAAGCATGGTGAATTCGCTGCCCTCCTGCCTGCTCAAGTACAGGGCATGCTAATCTTCGAGGTCCTGTCTCAGGATCCCAATTATCAACTACGGGGTTTGAGGGCCACTCAGCTGTCTCTATCGGTGGGGCTGTTGGTTGAATTAAACCCTCTTGTGATAAAACGGAGTTAGTAACAGCCTCCTGTTGTGGCCTTTTTCCTAACAACCCCTTTTCCTTTAAATTTTCTTCCTCTGTCTGACTAGCTCGAGAGACCTTCTCTTTTGCTTGATCTAAAATGTCTTTCTCCATGTTCTGAACCTCTAACAATTTACTTAACATCTTTTCAGTTTGTTTTAATCTACTATAAAGATAACACAACCCAATAAGATAACACAAAACAAAACTGAAATTGAATGAAGCAAAAACGGAATCAAAAATCGTTGTATCAATTTTCTCTTCCTCAGGGCCGACAAACTTCAAGCCTTTAGTCAACCATTTTTTCCAGTTTGCCTGAGAAATTTCTAGGGATAGGCAGCTTGAAAGAAAAACAAAATAAATCAAAAGAAGAACACATTGTTTTTTGAAATGGTCACCCATTCTCTCGCCTTCCCTCAGGGGCGAGCAATTTCACTTACCTCCAAGTTTCAGACGTTCCGCGTTCGAGCCACCAGATGCCGCAGTCTCTGGCTGGGCACAAATCACGAGTCTCCACACAGCTTGTAGATTCAAACAGCAATTCTTTATTCCCGAACTCACACCGGCCGTCTACAAACACGTTCTGGGGGAATCCACGTTCTCTGCCCAAATTCACTCTCTCCCAAATCCACTCCGCATGGGCTTCTGTCTCCCAAAATATACTGTCTGACCCTAAGCACTCAAGAGGAACTCAGCAGCAGGATATGCCCTATTCTAAAGGGGGAACACCCTAATCTCCTATTATGCTAAACTGCCCTATTCTAAAGGGGGAACACCCTAATCTCCTATTATGCTAAACCGCCCTATTCTAAAGGGGGAACACCCTAAACACGGATCCTGCCCTGGTCCTTGAGCAAGGTCACCTTTCAGAAGTCCTTGCACTAGACAGCATGGGAGTAAGCTGGCAAGGAATTTGTCACACCTACTTGGCTGATGGCTCCCAGCAAAACCAAATTAAAAATTCAATGGAAAGTATCACCAACAGACTAGGCCACTTGGAAGAGAGAACCTTAGGCAATGAAGACAAAATATATATTCTTGAAAATAAAGTTGACTGCACAGAGAAGATGGTAAGAAACCATGAACAGAACTTTGAAGAAATATGGGATATCATTAAAAGACCAATTTTAAGATTTATTGATAGATGAAGTTATGGAGATATAAACCAAAGGAATGCAAAATCTTTTCAATGAAATAATATCATAAAATTTCCCAAATCTAAAGAATGAAAGGGAAAATCAATTACAAGAGGCTTACAGGACTTCAAACATACAAAATTACAGTAGACCCACACCAAGGCACATTATAATGAGAATGACTTGAAAAGGTTAAGAATGTAAGAATTAAGTTCTGTTTTCCTGGAACCTGAAACTCATGTAGAAGTTGAAAACAACTCCTGGAAATGCCCACGAAAACAACCCCTCCCAGAAACCGTGCAATGATTGGCTATGCTGTATGTGAAGTCCCTGCCCTCTCCAAGGAAAGTATATAAGCTCTTCTTAAGCTGTTCCCGGGGCTCTCTCTCTCTGCTCTATTCAAGTGAGCTCTGAGCTCCAGCATGCTGGACCCCCAATAAACCCTTTGCTATTGCATGAGACAGTCTCTTGGTGGTTTCTTCCTCCGATGCTTGCCCGACCTTTACAGACTAAAATACAGAATAAAAAGAATTTAAAAGCTATGAGAGAAAAATATCAAATTATGTACAGGGGGAAACCAATTTAGAGTTCAGCTGATTTCTCAACCCAGAATCTCAATGCCAGGAGGTTCTGGAATAATATATATCAAGCTCTGAAAGAAAATGGATGCCAACCAAGAATTTTATATCCAGCAAAACAAAACTTCAGATCTGAAGATGAAATAAAAACCTTCCTTGATAAACAAAAGAAGGATTCACAACTAGAAATCTTGCACTACAGAATATTCTCAACAAAATAATCCCTGAGGAGTAAATGAAAAAATCAACAAAAACCAGCAAAGGGAGATCTACATTAAAGGAGAAATAGTCAAGTTAAAAACCAAAAATTAACCAAAATGATTGGGAATACAAATCATATCTCAATAATAATTCTGAATGTTAATGGCCTAAATTAATCAATCAAAAGGTATAGACTGTCAGATTGGATTAAATAAAAAGACCCAACAATATGCTGTCTTCAAGAGACTCAACTCCTAGGAAAAGACATCTATAGACTGAAGTTAAAAAGTTGGGAAAAAAAATACCACTCACATGGACTGCATAAACAAGCAGGGATTTCCATCCTCATGTCAGATAAAGTGAACTTCAAGCCAGAGTTAGTCAGAAAGGATAAAGAAGGACATTTAATACTGCTTAAGGGAACTACAGGAATTATACAACAACAAGACATAACAATCATAAATATTTATGCCCCAAACAATGGAGCATTCTACATCACTAAACAAAATCTTCATAATTTCAAGAATCAAATAGACCACAACACAATAATACTGGGTGACTTTAACACACCTTTATCACCACTGGATAGATCTTCCAAACAAAAACTAAACAAAGAAACTATAGAACTAAATAATACAATCAAAAATTTACACTTAATGGACATATCTCATCCATCTTCAAGCAAATACACTTTCTTCTCAGCAGCACATTGATCTTTCTCTAAAATAAAACATTTCTTATGCCACAAAGCAATTCAGCAAATACAAAAACAAACAAACAAACAAAGAATAGAGACAATTACCCTGCATTCTATCAGATCATAATGAAAGGAAATTAGAAATCAATGATAAAATAAAAAATAGAAGCTACTCCAACATCTAGAGACTAAATAACATGCTATTGAATGATGAATGGATAACAGAAGAAATCAGGGAGAAAATAAAGAAATATTTAGAGCTAAATGAGAACACTGATACAACATATCAAAATCTATGAGACACTATGAAGGCAGAGCTAAGAGGAAAGTTCACTGTATTGAGCTCATTCATTAACCGAATAGAAAGTCAACGAATAAATGACCTGACATTACATCTCAAAGCCCTAGAAAAAGAAGAATAAATCATCACCCAAAGCAGTAGAAGACAGGAAATAATTAAAATCAGAACTGAAATCAATGAAATTGAAACAAAAGAAACAATTCAAAAAATTGACAAAATGAAAAGTTGGTTCTTTGAAAAAAAATAAAATTGAGAAACTCTTAGCCAATGAAGAAAAAGAGAAAATTCAAAATACTAAAATTAGGGGGCGCCGCCAGGAAACGACCAGCAAGCAGAGAGAAACGGTGCTATGGATTCTGTGGAGTCCTGCCGGCTGTGCCCTCACTGAGCTCCGGGCTGAGTTCGGGGTTTGAGACGGGGAAGGAAGCGGTCCAGTTCTATCCCCCACAACGGAAAGTCCACCAAGGAAGCCAGCGGCCACCATCTTGGAAAGCTGACGTCATCACCGCCAGTTTCCAACAGATTGCAACAATAAAACAGGTGTGTGTTACTCAGCCCATCTCCCATACAGTGGGGAATTCGCATAAAATCTCTCCCGGCTTTCCGGGGGAGGGATTATCAGAAGGAGCCTGCATAGAGAGGTGGGGAAAGGTAAAGACACCTTACCTCCAACTCCCCCTCCTATGAGCAGCGAAAACAAAACCTGTCTTGCCAGCTCTGGGGGAGGGGCAAGCGGAAAAAATCAAAACAATAGGGTGCCAGTTCCCAATAGCCACCCTCCACACCCAGCAAACTGCAGGCCCAGAGTACAGTTTGAACTGCCCAGAGGCATCACACTGGGGAAGGCCTGGCTAGCAGAAGAAGCCAGGGGACGAGAGGCCAGGAATAAACCTAAGCTAACAGGTTTTTGAGAGACACGGGGGGGGGGGGGGGGGGCGAGGGAGCGGCCTCACACGGACTGTATCCTACAGCCAGAGGGCAAAATCTTGGCCCGGAAGGCACAGCACCACCTACTGGAAGCGAAGAAAATAGAAGCCTAACAGTGCCCCCCCCTTTTTTTTTCTTTTCTCATTTTTTAAAATTCTTTAATTTTTTAATTTAAATTTTTTTTGTGTGTGTTTGTTAATTTTTTCTTCAATTGTAATTTTTTTTTCAATTGTAATTTTTATTTTACTGCATTTTATTATTATTATTATTATTATTATTTTATCATTTTTTTTCTTTTCTATTCTTTTCTCTTTCTTTCTTCTCTCCCTCTCTCTTTCTTGGTTTGCGTCCTTACCTTTTCCCCATCTTTCCTCTTAAGCATGAACACCCAGATTACATATAACTTACTAAATGCAAATAGATGAATACTACGAATAGGTCTATAGTCCGCCTAAGCCTTTAACTACCCCCAAGTACTCCTGTCTATTCTCTTGTTAATATCCGCCTGCATTTGAGCAACTCCCCAAAGAAGCTAACATATACTAACCTCCATACCATCAAATCGCCCGACCTTAACATAAAATCCTAAGTTCAAACCTCAATTCTCTATATGCCATCAAAATCTGAAGGCCTTTAATGAAACCAATGAATTTACCTTAAATCACAATTAAATCCAACATCTCTAAATATTGTCTCCTAACACAAAGGAGAGATAGTGGAACTATAAAAACCAAAACAAAATTAAAAGAGAAAACAGAAACACAGCAGTCAAACAGAGTTGGAAAGTAACTTGAGCATCATGAAAAAACAAGGGAAAAAAGGAGTACAAACAATGCAGGACAATTTAAATTCACAGGAGAACCTAGAGGCATTAGAAAAATGGACAGAGAAAGAACTCAAGGCATACCTAACTCAGATGGAATGGAATCTTAGAGAAGACTTTAGACAGCAAGTTCAAACAATGAAAGTATATTTTGAAAACGAATTAAATAGGCAAATAGAAATGGCAAAGAATGAGCTGTACCAGGAAATAGAGATTAAAAAAAAAAAATCAAACAGTAATCCTAGAAATGCAGGAAACCATAAACCAAATTAAAAACTCAAACGAGAATATTACAAATAGACTAGATCAAGTAGAAGCCAGAACATCAGATAATGAAGACAAAGTTTATCAACTTGAAAAGAATATAGTCAACACAGAAAGGATGCTTAAAAGACATGAGCAATCTATCCAAGAGATATGGGATGTCATAAAAAAACCAAACCTGAGAGTCATTGGGATAGAAGAAGGCATAGAGATTCAAACCAAAGGAATGAACAATCTATTGAATGAAATAATCCTAGAAAACTTCCCAGATATGAAAGATGGAATGGATTGCCAAATCCTGGAAGCCTACAGGACCCAAAACATTCAAAACCGTAATAGACCAACTCCAAGACACATAATTATGAAGATAGCCAACATACAGAACAAGGAGAGATTATTAAAAGCTACGAGAGAAAGGAGGCAGATTACATTCAGGGGTAAACCAATTAGGTTAACGACTGATTTTTCATCACAGACGTTGAAAGCAAGAAGATCCTGGAACAATGTATTTCAAATGCTAAAAAATAATGGATTCCAACCAAGAATACTGTATCCAGCAAAATTAAGCTTCAGATTTGGCAATGAAATTAAAATATTTCATGATAAACAAAAGTTAAAAGAATTCACAGCCAGAAAACCAGCACTGCAAGGCATCTTGAGCAAAACACTACAAGAAGAGGAATTGAAAAACAGCATCCAAAACTAACAGTGGGAGGTAAATCAGTAAAGGGAAGGAAAAAAAATAACCAAAAAGGAAAAACTAGCCATATTAAAATAAATAAATAAACAAGCATGATGGGTAGTACTAACCATATTTCAATAGTAACCTTAAACGTTAATGGCTTAAATTCACCAATTAAGAGACATAGGCTGATAACCTGGATTAAAAAAACAAATCCAATAATATGCTGCCTTCAGGAGACTCATATGATAGGAAAAGACATACACAGGCTGAAGGTGAAAGGTTGGGAAAATTATACCACTCACATGGTCCTCGGAAGCAAGCAGGAGTGGCCATACTCATATCGAATAAAATCAACTTCAAACCTAAGTTAATCAAAAGGGATAAAGAAGGACACTATATACTGTTAAAAGGAACCATCCACCAACAAGACATAACAATTATCAATATATATGTACCAAACAATGGTGCTGCAACATTCATAAAACAAACTCTCCTCAAGTTCAAGAGTCAAATAAACCACAACACAATAATAATGGGTGACTTCAACACACCGCTCTCTCCATTGGACAGATCCTCCAGACAAAAGCTGAATAAAGAAACTATAGAACTCAATAACACAATCAAAAACCTAGACTTAACCGACATATATAGAATATATCAACCATCATCAAGTGGATACACATTCTTCTCAGCAGCACATGGATCCTTCTCAAAGATAGATCATACATTATGCCATAGGACAACTATTAGTAAATATAAAGGTGTGGAGATAATACCACGCAACTTATCTGATCATAATGGAATGAAACTGGAAATCAATGATAAAAGAAGGAAGGAAAAATCCTGCATCACCTGGAAAATGAACAATATGTTACTGAATGATCAATGGGTTACAGAAGACATAAAGGAGGAAATCAAAAAATTCTTGTAGATGAATGAAAATACAGACACAACATATTGGAATCTATGGGACACAATGAAAGCAGTTTTAAGAGGGAAATTCATTTCCTGGAGTTCATTCCTCAAAAAAAGGAAAAACCAACACTTCATCTCAAAACCTTAGAAAAGGAAGAGAAAAACAACAGCAAATGTAGTAGAAGGCAAGAAATAATTAAAGTCAGAGTGGAAATCAATGAAATTGAAACAAAAAAAAAAAAAAACCAATGAAAAAATTGATAAAACAAAAAGTTGGTTCTTTGAAAAAATAAATAAGATCGACAGACCCTTAGCCATGCTAACGAAGAGAAGAAGAGAGAGAGCTCAAATTATTAACATATGGGATGAAAAAGGCAATATCACAACAGACACTACAGAAATACAGAAGATAATTAGAAATTATTTTAAAACCCTATATTCCAATAAAATAGAAGATAGCGAAGATATCGATAAATTTCTTCAGTCATATTATTTGCCCAGATTGAGTCAGGAAGATACACACAATTTAAACAGACCAATAACAAAGGAGGAAATTGAAGAAGCCATCAAAAGACTACCAACCAAGAAAAGCCCTGGACTGGATGGATATACAGCGGAGTTTTACAAAACCTTCATTTCAAGAAATAGAAAAAGAAGGAGCTCTTCCAAATTCATTCTATGAGGCCAACATCACCCTGATCCCGAAACCAGACAAAGACACTTCAAAGAAAGAAAACTACAGACCAATATCTCTAATGAACTTAGATGCAAAAATCCTCAATAAAATCCTGGCAAATTGAATACAAAAGCATATCAAAAAATTGTGCACCATGATCAAGTAGGATTCATCCCCGGGATGCAAGGCTGGTTCAATATATGAAAATCAATAAATGTTATTCACCACATTAATAGACTTAACCATAAGAACCACATGATCATCTCGATAGATGCAGAAAAAGCATTCGACAAAGTTCAGCATCCCTTTATGTTCAAAACACTAGAAAAACTAGGGATAACAGGAACTTACCTCAACATTGTAAAAGCTGTATATGCTAAGCCTCAGGCTAGCATCATTCTGAATGGAGAAAAGCTGAAGGCATTCCCTCTAAAATCTGGAACAAGACAGGGATGCCCTCTCTCACCACTTCTATTCAATTTAGTCCTCAAAATACTAGCCAGAGCAATTAGACAGACAAAAGAAATTAAAGGCATAAAAATAGGAAAAGAAGAACTTAAATTATCACTATATGCGGATGATATGATAATATATCTAACAGACCCAAAAGGGTCTACAAAGAAACTACTAGAGCTAATAAGTGAATTTAGCAAAGTGGCAGGATATAAAATCAACACCCATAAATCAAAGGCATTCCTGTATATCAGCAACAAATCTTCTGAAATGGAATTGAGGACAACCATCCCATTCACAATATCCTCAAAAAAAAAAAAATACTTGGGAATCAACCTAACAAAAGAGATGAAAGATTTATACAATGGAAATTACAGAACCTTAAAGAGAGAAATAGAAGAAGACCTTAGAAGATGGAAAAATATACCCTGTTCATGGATAGGAAAAACTAACATCATCAAAATGGCGATATTATCCAAAGTTCTCTATAGGTTTAATGCAATGCCAATCAAAATCCCAAAGGCATTGCTTGTAAAAATAGATAAAGCAATCATGAAATTCATATGAAAAAACAAAAGACCCAGAACAGCAAAAGCAATTCTAAGCAGGAAGTGTGAATCAGGAGGTATAGCAATACCAGATTTCAAACTGTACTACAGAGTAATAGTAACAAAAACAGCATGGTACTGGTACCAAAACAGGTGGGTGGACCAATGGCACAGAATAGAGGACACAGAGACCAATCCACAAAATTACAACTTTCTTATATTTGATAAAAGGACTAAAAGCATGCAATGGAAGAAGGATAGCATCTTCAACAAATGGTGCTGGGAAAACTGGAAATCCACATGCAACAAAATGAAACTGAATCCCTTTCTCTCGCCATGCACAAAAGTTAACTCAAAATGGATCAAGGAGCTTGATATCAAATCAGAGACTCTGCGCCTGATAGAAGAAAAAGTTGGCCCCGATCTACATATTGTGGAATCGGGCTCCAAATTCCTTAATAGGACACCCATAGCACAAGAGTTAAAAACAAGAATCAACAAATGGGACTTACTCAAACTAAAAAGTTTTTTCTCAGCAAGAGAAACAATAAGAGAGGTAAATAGGGAACCTTCATCCTGGGAACAAATTTTTACTCCTCACACTTCAGATAGAGCCCTAATATCCAGAGTATACAAAGAACTCAAAAAATTAAACAATAAGAAAACAAATAACCCAATCAACAAATGGGCCAAAGACCTGAACAGACACTTCTCAGAGGAGGACATACAATCAATCAACAAGTACATGAAAAAATGCTCACCATCTCTAGCAGTCAGAGAAATGCAAATCAAAACCACCCTAAGATACCATCTCACTCCAGTAAGATTAGCAGTCATTATGAAGGCAAACAACAACAAGTGCTGGCGAGGATGTGGGGAAAAGGGTTCACTTGTACATTGCTGGTGGGACTGCAAATTAGTGCGGCCAATTTGGAAAGCAGTATGGAGATTCCTGGGAAAGCTGGGAATGGAACCACCATTTGACCCAGCTATTGCCCTTCTCGGACTATTCCCTGAAGATCTTAAAAGAGCGTACTACAGGGATACTGCCACAACGATGTTCATAGCAGCAAAATTCACAATAGCTAGACTCTGGAACCAACCCAGATGCCCTTCAATAGATGAACGGATAAAAAAAATGTGGCATTTATACACAATGGAGTATTATGCAGCACTAAAAAATGACAAAATCATGGAATTTGCAGGGAAATGGATGGCATTAGAGCAGATTATGCTAAGTGAAGCTAGCCAATCCCTAAAAAACAAATGCCAAATGTCTTCTTTGATATAATGAGAACAACTAAGAAAAGAGCAGGAAGGAAGAGCAGGAGGAAAAGATCAACTTTAAACAGAGACATGAGGTGGGAGGGAAAGGGAGAGAAAAGGGAAATTGCATGGAAATGGAAGGAGACCCTCATTGATATACAAAATTACATATAAGAGAATTTGAGGGGGAAGGGAAAAAAAACAAGAGAAAGAATTAAATTACAACAGATGGGGTAGAGAGAGAAGATGGGAGGGGAGGGGAGGGGGGATAGTAGAGGATAGGAAAGGTAGCAGAATACAACAGTTACTAATATGGCATTATGTAAAAATGTGGATGTGTAATGGATGTGATTCTGTAATCTGTATTTGGGGTAAAAATGGGAGTTCATAACCCACTTGAATCGAATGTATGAAAAATGATATGTCAAGAGTTTTGTAATGTTTTGAATAACCAATAAAAAAAGAAAAAAACAAAATACTAAAATTCACAATAAAAAGGAAATATAACAAAGGATGCTACTGAAATACAAAAGATAATTAAAAATTATTTTGCAAATTTATAGACCAATAAAATAAAAAAATCTCAAAGACATCGACAAATTTCTAAAGACCTTATCTACCCAAACTGAATCAGGAGGACATACACAACTTAAACAGATCAATTTTGAGTAAAGAAATAGAAGATGCCATCCAAAGCCTACCAACCAAGAAAAGCCCCCTGTACCAGAGGGATTCTCAGCCAAGTTCTACAAGACCTTCAAAGAAAAATTAACACCAAAACTCCTCAAATTATTCCTTGATATAGAAAAGGAGGGAACCCTTCCAAATTCATTATACAAGGGTAGTATTACCCTGATACCAAAACCAGACAAAGACACATCAAGGAAAGAAATTTCAGACCAATACCTTGACAAACATAGATACAAAAATTCTCAATAAAATTCTGGCAAATTGCATATAAAAACATATTAAAAAGATAGTGCACCATGATTAAGTGGGGTTCATATCACAGGGATGCAAGGTTGGTTCAACATATGGAAATAAATAAATGTAATTTATCACATCAATAGAATTAAAGACAAGAATCATATTATCATCTCAATAGATGCAGAAAAAGCATTTGACAAAAACACAGTATTTCTTTATGTTCAAAACACTTAGAAAAATTAGGGATACTAGGAATATACCTCAACATTGTAAAAGTTATCTATGTTAAGCCTAAGCCCAACATCATTCTAAATGGAGAAAAATTGAAAGAATTCCCTCTAGAAACTGGAACGAGACAGGGATGCTCTCTTTCACCATTTCTATTTAACATTGTCCTTGAAACTTTAGCCAGAGCAATCAGACAGATTAAAGAAATTGAAGGGATATGAATAGGAAAAGAAGAACTCAAACTATCACTATTTGTCAAGGACATGATTCTATATTTAGAAGATCTAAAAAATTCCACCAGAAAACTTCTAGAACTAATGAATGAATTCAGCAAAGTGGCAGGATATAAAATAAATACCCGTAAATAAAATGCACTTCTACATACCAGTGATGAGTCCATTGCAAAAGAAATTAGGGAAAATACCCCATTAACAATAGCCTCAAAATAAAAATACTTAGAAATCAATTTAACAAGAGAGGTGAAAGACCTCTACAATGAAAACTACAGAACGCTAAACAAAAAAGTTGAAGAAGACCTTAGAAGATGGAAAGATCTCTCTTGCTCTTGGATAGGCAAAATTAATATTGTCAAAATGGCCAAAAGCACTATACAGATCCAATGCGATTCCAGTTAAAATCCCAACATCATTCCTCATAGAACTAGAAGAAGCAATCATGAAGTTCATTTGGAAAAATAAGAGACCCAGAATAGCCAAAGCAATCCTTAGCAAGAAAAGTGAAGCAGGAAGCATCACAACACCAGACATTAAACTATACTACAGAGTAATAGTAAAATGGCATGGTATTGGCACCAAAACAGACATGTATACCAAAGGAACAAAATAGAAGACGCAGAGACAAACCCACATAAATACCATTATCTCATACTAGGCAAAGGCACCAAAAACATACATTGGCAAAAAGGTAGCCTCTTCAACAAATGGTGCTGGGAAAACTGAAAATCCATATATAGCAAAAGTAAATTAAACCCCTCTCTCTCACCCTGAACAAAAATCAACTCAAAGTGGATCAAAAACTTAGGCACTGGAACAGACCCTGTACCTAATAGAAGAAAAAGTAGGCCCAAACCTCCATCATGTCAGCTTAGGACCTGAATTCCTTAAGAAGACTCCTAAAGTATAAGAAGTAAAATCAAGAATCAATAAATGGGATGAATTCAAACTAAAAACCTTCTTCACGGCAAAGGAAACAATTAATCATGTGAATAAAGAGCCTATAGAATGGGAGAAAATCTTCACCACATGCACCACAGTTGGAGCACTAATCTCCACCAAGATATATAAAGAACTCAAAAAACTTAACACCAAAGAAACAAAAAACCCAATCAATAAATAGGCGAAGGAACTGAACAGACACTTCACAGAAGAAGGAATACAATTGATCAATAAGTTTATAAAAAATGTTCCACATCTCTAGCAGAGAAATGAAATCAAAGCTACTCTAAGATTTCATCTCACTCCAGTGAGAATGGTAATTATCAAGAATACAAGCAATAATTAGTGTTGGTGAGGATGTGGGGGAGAAGGTACACTCATACATTGCTGGTGGCACTGAAAATTGGTGCAACCACTCTGGAAAGCAGTATGGAGATTCCTCAGAAAACTTGGAATGGAACCATTTGACCCAGCTATCCCACTCCTTGATTTACACCCCAAAGACTTAAAATCAGCATAGTACAGCAACACAACCACATCAATGTTTATAGCAGCTCAATTCACAATAGCTAAATTATATAGAACCAACTTAGATGCCTTTCAACAGATGAATGGTTAAAGAAAATGTGGTACATATACCCAATGGATTATAACACAACCTTAAAGAAGAATGAAACTATGGCATTTTCAGGTAAATAGATGGAGCTGGAGAATATCATGGTAAGCAAAATAAGCCAAACCCAAAAAATCAAAGGCTGAATGTTCTCTCTGATAAGTGGATGCTGATCCATCATGGGGGTGGGGGTAGGGAAGAATGGAGGAACTTTGGATTTGGCTGAAGAGGGGGGAAGAAAGGGAGGAGACATGGGGGTGGAAAGACTGATGGAAAGAGGCAGACATTATTACCCTATATACATGTATGATTACACAGACATTATTACCCTATATACATGTATGGTTAAATGACTAGTGTGACTGCACCATGTACAGCCAAAGGAAGGAGAAGTTATGCTTCTTTTGTGTACAATGTGTCAAAATGCATTCTACAGTCATGTATAACTAATTACAACAAATTTATATTAAAAAAAATAACAGAAGAGAGTGTCAGAAGCTGCTAGTCCTCAGCAGCTGCTTACAATTGGCCAAAACAGAAAACATGAAAGGGATCTCTGAAAGCCAGGAAGCCAGTCTTCTGGACTATTGGCTCATCAGAAAGCACAGTAGCTGCACCACATTGGCTAACTTCCCTACAGAAGTTTCTCCACATTGAGGAGTTGAGATTTCTGCTTATGGGTGTAATACAAGTTATGGGCAATATTCTAAATTCGCATTTGAAAAACGTTTCATTTTGTTTTACAAAATGGAAGCAAAACACATACTACTTCTATTCAGAAAACTAATTTTTCATTTTCCAAAATGCAAACAGCAATGGTGGGAGAAGTTTAACTTTTAAATGGGCGGGTGGGCATGAAACCACATTGTAGGCTTTCCCATGCACCTTCTCTCCCTTTCCACTCTCTCGCATCACACCATCCTGGCCGCCAGCTGGCGCTGCTCACTTTTATTATTTCTGCCCAGCCACAAACTGAGAACTTTCTTTTACTTCTGAAATATTTGACTAAAACTTTGTTAAACTCTCCAGAATAACAGAAGGAAGATGAGGATGAAAAGTGACTAGTGCGTGGATCATAAAATCACATTGAGAATTGTTTTTGAAAAGTCATGAACAGCACAGAACCATTGAAGAATTTCAACCATGAAAGAACCTAATTAGAATTCTATTGTGGAAAGTGGATTCTGGCTGCCAAAAGAAGACTGGATTAGAGAAGTGCAAATATGGAAACAAGGAGGCCTATTGAAAGACTGTTACAGAGACCCAGATGAAAGATGTTGGCAGCCAGAAATAAAATAGTGTGTCTGGTGAGTGAGTGGCATCTGTTGGGATCAGAATGGGATGAGAGAGTTCGTGAGTCAGTACAGAAGAGATGAAAAGATACTGGCCAGGAGCAACTCAGTGGAGTATAGAAAATAGAAGATGCTGTGAAGGGCAGTAGAGGGAGGGGATGGGGGACTCACTCTTAGGTAGAGGAAAGTTTTCCCTAAATGAAGCTGGGTACTCAGGAATTCAGAGAAATCCTGTTGATACAAAAGAAACTGGAACATCCTTACAGTGGATAGCAGGAGAAATTGTTTCTTGGATTGTAAGATGCCATTCTGTAAATCAGCACCTCTTTTCTAGGTACTCTGCTGGGTGTTGGAAATATCAAGTGAAGCATTCTTATCTTTCTTTTAATTCTATCCATTTTCTATCACCTTATAAGACAGAACTCTCTTGCTCATTTATTTGGCACATAATAGGTGGTCTACAAATGTTAGTTGAAGGATGGATGGAAGGAAAGAGGGATGGAGAATAAGAATTATAATTGTATGAATATAGAGTACTATTCAGCATCCTGATCTTTCCGTTTATATTAATATATGATAATCTTATTTTAACCATTTGTAAATATTAGAATTATATAGTATGCTATTTTCAAACAACTATATTTATTAGAATACCTTTAAACAGATATGATTGTCTTTTTCATTTATAAGGATATTGTAGTTGGAAAAAAGAACTTCATTGGCACTTGCAAAGGAATTGTTCTAGGCATGTGATGAAGGCAGAATCTTACTTAGTTCATTTGCATTGAGCTTAATTTACAACATGCAATGTCCTTTATATCAAATTATATAATTGGAATGGAAAGAGTAATAAGACAGTGTCTTTTAGCTTAGTATAGGCACTAGAAAAATAATATCAGCCATGCTTTTTGCTGAATTAGAAGACAGTACATTATAAATAAGAAGAGGCCTTTTAGAGTATCCTTTGAAAAGCCCTCTGCAATATCATTATAACTACAAATTATTCTAGATTAAACTGCTACATAAAACATATTAACTGAAAAAAAGAATGCTAATTTGTTTCCAAGCAATAGTTCCAATATGTTGTTAACTCATTCATTCACCTAAAAAACTAGGAATCACCTTTGAGTTCCCTGTCTTCCTCTACATTGCTTTGATTAAGCATCTTGACAGTGAGAAGGGACCCTGATGACTCCAATCTGACACTTACTATAGTTTCCATTAATTCATGGGTCAGGAGCCAAAATGAAATGTTTTCTGTTATTTTGCGCTTTCAAAAGTATATTCAGAAATGAAGAAAGTAACTATAGGATGCATCTCATAAACCACTAGGTTTAGGGTAGGGCAGATGTGGACCAAAACCCCCATTATTACTTGACTTCTGAGATGTCTTTTTCAACACTACTTCTTGAATTCTCCGACATCCTGGGTGTTCACTGATTCCATTCAATTCTCACACCACCTACTTGAAATTTTCATCAGATCTCACAAATTAAATGGCTCAGTCCTACAAGACTGTCCCTACTTAAAATGCAAATCCCAAGTTCTGAACTTCTGGCTGAATGTAGAAATCATGGGTTTCCATAACTTCCTGTTCAGGTTTGATAATTCTCTAGACTACCACCAAAAAGTCAGGGAAACACTTTACTGTTACTGGTTTATTATAAAGGATACAATTTGGGAGCAGCCAAATGTAGCAGAGGGCAAGAAAGTTTACAGGAATGTGCAGCTCTTCCATACCCTTGCTGAGCACACCAGCCTCCTAGTTCCTGGAGGTGTTCACCAACATGGAAGCTCCCTGGGATTGTGTAAGTTTCTTCTTCTTCTTCTTTTTAATGGAAGTTACATTACATAGGCATGCTGATTAAATAATTGTTAATTAGTGATTAACTCAAATCCTAATGATTTACTCAAATCCCTTCTAGATTTGGATTTGGGATGAAAGCTTCAAATCAAGGCATGGTCTTGTTGGTGACCATCCCTATCTTGAAACTATCTAAGGGCCTACCAACAGCTACACCATTAGAACAAAAGACACTCATACCGCCTGTGTCACTCAGGAAGTTCAGGTTTTAGGATCTCTGTGCCAGGAACCAGAGACACAGACTAAGTACCTTTATATAATATCACAACCCCTGTAAACACCTGCCCTGAATCATAGCATTGTTTGGGGTTCCTAGGAATCAGTGTTGGTTAGCCAGTAACTAATAATCTTTAAAACTAAAGTTGTCTCTCCAGTGTATGATTTCCAAAGTACATGGCCAAGATCCCTTGGGGTCAGGCTCCAGTATGTGCAGGAAAAGGCCTTTCTCAAGGACTTCCATCATGTCTTTATTTAAAATACTGAAGCTTTGGGAACTGACTCAGGTCTGAAACTGGGTGATAGACGGTGACTCTCTGATGTAGAGGTTCAGGTTAGATTTCTGTCAGCCTTCACCTTACTTGGAGTTTTGTGGGTACATAATCAAGCAGGTTGATTATCCATTTCATTCCATGGACCCCATGAATTGATCACAACCTAAAGTTGCTGCATATTACTCTCTTCTTTAGGTGATTAACAAACTCATTCTACTGCTTTTTATAATTAGGAGAACCACATTCATTAGGGCACTGTCTCCCACAGAACTCATGGAGCCCATTTTATTCAGCTCTCCTCACCAGCCTTCCCACCTTACTAAGACTGACACTGAAGCATGCTTGAAGGGTTCCAGTGTTTTCCCTACCCATCTAATTGTCATGCAGGGTGAAGGGAGAGTTTCGTGGGCTGCTGTGGTGTGGTGGTAGGTGGGAGGGATGCTTATAATATTCGACTCATCACAGACATCCTCTGAAATTGTTGAATTCCTTCTTCAACCACATCAAACAGATTCGCCACCTTCTAACATCACTTAACATTCTTTGCAGGTTTATACTTGCTGGTTGAGCCAGAACACTTTAAAATCACAATCGATGGCCTAAGCCAGCCCAGTGAATGGCAACATGTTCATCAAAAGATAAATTGTCTGAAAATAGTCCCTCCTCAGCTGAGAACCATCAATATCCATTTGGAATAATATTCTCCATATTTTTTATGGCACAAATTAGTAAATTTTTATAATTACTTGTGAATGTAACTTTCATGTTCCTTACTCTGGCTCTGTTCTTCAGTTTAGTTGTGTTTGAATTCTGGTTACCAGCCAAGTCACAGTGAAACTTAGGGCATGATTTTCAACTTTCTTCTGCAAGGCAGGTGAAGGACCCCAGCAAAGTCTAGCATAAGTGAGTATGTCAGAGAATTTTGTGGCTCTGAGTTTTCCAAGTCCTAAATGTGCCTTGATACTGCTCTTCTAATTGTCAATATCCTAATTAAAAAATTTTTTTGTTTTAGTTCTAGATGGACACAATATCTTTATATTTATTTATTTATTTGTTTGTATGTGGTGCTGAGGACTGAACCTATTACCTCACGCATGCTAGGCAAGTGCTCTACCAGTGAACTATAAGCCCAGGATCCTAAGTTTTTTGACCATTTTCCTAACTTAATTATGAGACATAATGAAGTAGTGACTTCAACTATTATTATAATTAGGCAGCCCAAGAATCAATCTCTTTGGCTTTCAGTGACCTTAGATTCTAGCAGTCACTAGAAAGATTCAGAATTTCCAAACTGTGCTTTGTAGAAAGGACTTTTAATTTTTTTTAAAAAAAGATTTCTTTTTTAGTTGTAGATGGACTCAATACCTTTATTTTGTTTATTTATTTTCTTATGTGGTGCTGAAGATCAAACCCAGTGCCTCACACATGCTAGGCGAGTTTTCTACCACTGAGCCACAGCCCCAGTTCCAGAACTTTTAATTTTTAATGTGACTTTCACTTTACCATCTGGTGCTGCCATAGTTTGAATCTTAAATGTACCCCAAAGATCTACGTGTTAAATGTTAAAGGCTTGGTCCCCAGGTTAATGCTCTTGAAAATGTGGGGGGACTCTGAAGAGGTAAGACATAGTTGCTGGGGGCATTCCTTTAAAGAGGGATTTTTTTGGACTCAACCCCTTCCTTGTTTTTTTGTTTCTAATTTTTTTGATTATAAAGTGAATAGTTTTGATCCACCAAGTACTTCTGCCATGGTATGTTTCCTTGCTCTAGGCCAAAAGCAATGAAACTAACTGATCATGGACTAGAACCTCCCAAACCAAAACAAAATAAACTTTTCCTCTTTATAAGTGAATTATTTCAGGTATTTTGTTATACTTATGGAAAGCTAACATAGATACCTTTAAGAACAGTTCTGCCCCAACACCCTGGAGATTTACACCAGGTGAACACAGACTAGAGATCAACTGTCTCACCATTCCATGCCATGGGCTATTGTCTCCACATTCAGGGAGTTGAACAGAAATTCCACTGATTTTGTCCCATTGCAGTTTCTCCCACCAGCCTTTTCAATGTGCTGAGAATAGTCAGGAAAGCTATTTTAATAGTTTCACTGATCCTATCACCAACTTAATTACCATGGCAACAGTTAAGGGAGAATCTTCTGACCTCTGTTACGATAGTAGTAACAGGGTTGGGGGAGGGTTGATTTTAATAAATCCCATTCAACACAGCTTTCCTCTGAGATAGTTGGATTTCTTTCTCAATCTCATGTAAAAGAATAGATGGTGTTTTTAAAAAACTATTTTTCTTATTGTCTTTACCACATTTCTCACTACAGGCACCATTCCAATCCAGTTAGTCTTTGATACAAATATCTGAATCAGTCAGACTTTTTGGTTGCAAGTAACAGAAACCAGCTCTAGTTCACTTAAGCTGAATAAAGCATTTGCTGAAAGAATATGAGGTCATACTACAATAGGACCTTAGGAAGACCCCAAATTATGGACACTCCAGGAATCCCTGCAGATATTTCTGTAAATACCTTCACTGAATGGTCCAACAGACTTTAATTCCTATGTCTCTACTCAGGATTCCAATTCTTCAGAGCACAAAACAGGCCTAGCTTGGGGCATCCACTCCTGTGACAGTGGAAAGGAAGAGAATATTTTATGATTAACACAGAATTGCAGTATGAGATGGGTCCCTGCAGCCATTTACAAGGTGCCACATGTATGTGCATATACAAAATCTTGATAGTGACCTTTAAATTTTCAACTTTAAATGCTCAGATTAGAATTCCCATCATGCTCTTTCTCTTTTGTGGCCAATCCCAAATAATTTGGGGGAAATACCTTACAATATAAATAGTAGAATTGTATCACTGACCTATACCTCAGTTCTTTGGTAATCCAATTTCCCATTATCTCCCACAACCCCATATGCAATGGTACAAAGAAGACAGCCAATCTGTCTTTCCAGGCTGCTAGAGGTTTAGCCAGTAACCACTACTCCTCACCCTCCTTCTCTGCTGAACATTGGATACTGCTACTGAACAATGAACTTGGCTGAGAGCCATTTTGAACAGCAGCCTTCCAGTTCTGCCAAAAGTAGCACTGATCCAAAGAAAGGCATTGAAGACAGAAAAAATAACCTACTCAAGGGAATGTGAGACTAATAGCATATTCTGGCCCCAGACTACACGTGGTCCCTGAGTTCCCTTGCTTAGCCCTGCCTCCTGGGTCTGCAACTAGACCCACAATGATTGTTTGGCAGCTTTAAAAATAAAAGGGCTGTTGACTATCATATCCTCCATATAGTTCCTGAAATAAACACCACCCTGACAGTGTGAAAGGGCCTCTAAAACTGGGCCCCAGCTTTACTTGATGCAAGTGGTATTCTTGTAGTTGCTGGGGCTTCTTAGCAGCAATAAATCTGTTCTGGTTAAGTAATGGGGACTGGGATTGTTATTTTGTATTTTGAAAATCTTTGGAGAGGAAAAGTGAAACCCTGGAATCTGGATGAGTGGGAGCAAGTGGTGCTAAGACTGGGACCTAATTTCAACCAGCCAGAATTAAGTGAAAAAGACTTCTGATTATAGACTGTTCTAGATATCACAACTGAATGGAGTCTACTTATTAAATTCTCTGCAGAATCCTAGTACTTTGCCTTGAACACATGACCTTGAGCATAATTACAACTAATTACTTCTCAGCCTCTTGGTTTAATGTCAGTCTGACATCTTCTAAGCCAATGATTTACTAACATATTAGCTGACACCCATTCAGTGCTTGGCATACAAAAGGCATTTGTCAGTATTTCTCGATTAGTGTAGTAGCGTCATACATTGTACACACAATGGCTTTAAATGTATAGAATTGTTGTATTTTTCTGAAACTGCTTTGCTCTGATGTTGTTCATGACCACCTTTCTGGGAATACTATCTTATGTAAGATATGAGAATACCTTAGACAGCCTTAGCAAAAGCAAGATGCTAAGCAGCTCAGTGAGACCCTGTCTCTAAATAAAATACAAAATTGGAATGGGGATGTGGCTCAGTAGTAGTCGAGTGTCCCTGAGTTCAATCCCTGATATCAAAAAAAAAAAAAAAAAAAAGACATTGCAGTTCATTTTACTTTAAATAGTCTAAATAGACCATCAAAGAGGGCTTGTAGCATGTGTGTATGTGTGTGTGTGTGTGTGTGTGTGTGTGTGTGTGTGCATGTGTGCACATACTCATTTGCCATTCCCTTCAGGTAAATGATCAGCTTTCCTAAGCACTTTGTCCTTTTCCTGGGATCTCTCAAATAATATCTGGGTATAGGAGAGGAGGTTATAAAGAAAGAAACAAATTATCACATCTATAGTGTCCTCCTGAGTTTCCTCTAGTATTCTTAGTGATGTCTACTGAATGCTGATCACTTCCTATTAAAAAGCTATGTGAGGCTGATGGAGCTCAGTTTGTGTAACACCTGCCACAGGTCATCCTGTTTGGTCAGGGCCTGGTAGTGCTCCTTATGATGGAGACTCACCAGGACTGGCCAGTGCTATGGGATGTTTGAGTCTGTGTATGCCTCATATGTCTTCTTAGGCCAGCCACTAATCTTAGAAGTTTATTACACAGCTTCTGAAGTAGGACAGTCTCTCCTCTCACAGCACCAAGGCTGCTGGTTCTCAACACAGCCTTCTCCCCTGTGCCCCCTGTGTTGGGTAGGTAGGATTCTCTGGGTCCTTCCACTTGGGAACTGATAGAGATTTGGAAAAATTAGTTCTGGCCTTCCTTCTATCTAATAAAGCTGCATGATGTATTGGTCAATCTCCCTATTGGTGTGGTGCAAACTGGGAGATAATTGATCAAACATTAATTGGATGAGCATATTCTCAATTCATCTACCATTCTCCCAGCTAACACCTATAGAGGAGAAGTAGAACTCCTTTTCTTTCTCTTCCTCTTCCCTCAGGCCTACAGCTTTGAGCTTTCTACTTTCAGATCATATCATCTCCATCTTGACTGCAGCCTCACAGCTAAACTATACTAGCAGAGAGGATGCTATAGAGAAAGAGGGACTATTCAACAAGCTGCAGATGAGAAACCTAAGTCAGAAGAGACTAAAACTTTTTTTGTGTGTGTGTGTGTGTGGTGCTGGGGACTAAACCCAGGGCCTTGTGTAGGTGAGGCAAGCATTCCCAACTGATCTATATATCCCCAACCCCAAACATTATATATTTTATAAATAAATTATTTTCCTCCAGCTTTCACTGCTATTCCAAATGCATTTAATTTTGCAGTAAAGAGCTATATACAAAAGGTAAAGTTTACCTTTGTCATTTATTTACACATCAAATATTTAGTATCTATCATGTACCAAACCTTTTGTTAGACAGATATAAGTGTAAAAATAGTCAGTCTATGCTCCCATGGACCTTACAATCTAATGGGTAAGGTAGATGCTGATAAAGTTGCACCTGTGACAAGCCCTAAGGATGTGGGATACAGGCTGCTATGGAAGAATCTACTGTGAAGATTCTTCCATAGAAGAATCAGGGTGGTCAGAGAAGGATTCCTAGAAGAAAACCAAGAGGAGGACAATAGATTGCTCTAAGGGGAAAAGGAGGGTTAGTTCTATTGAAGTAACAGCATTTCCAAAGATCCCGTAGTAAAAGATGGCCCATTATCCATTTGGCATAATGATCATTGGTTCTCAGTTTCAGGAAAAGGATAAAATCTGTCTCTAGGCTGAACAAGGGCAAATGTGGACAAACGGCAATGAAAATATCCATTAATTATGGTCTCCTGTATAGTTCTAGTCTAATGGATAATCATATGTATAGCTTGGTGCCTTCCTATTCAATGATTTCCTGAAAAATATCAACTTTTCTCTTCAGCAAACTAGAAATAGAAAATAATTTTCTTGAAGACAATATCCATTTCAATATTGATTGAAGATAAAATCAATTGAAGATAATGTTGATTTCAAGGAGACTTGTTATAGTTTAAGGCAAATAAATATTTCAAATTTAATTTTTTTTCCTTTTAAATTGCTAAAATTTTGTTTTCCTGTTTGTGGGTATTGACTCAATTTGATCTTTAAGGAATATGATGAAAGGCAATATAATAATCATTTGGATGAGGCTGGCCTTTGATTATCAAGCAAACAAGATACCAAGTTATTAAGTGTTTTGATATTTATGCCTAACAAATAAGACCTTTTGGACTTGTCTCCACATATACTGACCAAAAGATGATAGGCCATCCTTTGTGAGAATTTGGCTCATTGGATAGAGGATAGCAAGTACTCAGAAGCTCACCTGATAACTGCCCATTTTCTATTTACATTAGAATATGACAGAGATACATGAAAAATGCCCTAATAATTAATGACTTATACTTTTGTTATCTCTAGCATTATTCTGACCATAGCTCATTAAAGGTCTGTGATTTATGTGGTATTGAATCTGATCCCGATCAAGTAAAGGTACAGAAGAATTATGTAGTGGATGTCAGATGATCACCACCAAAATATAAATATGATGAGACAACTGCATAATGGCCTTTGTGACAAGATCAACGAAAATTCTGTTGATTATGCTCAGGTGGTAATCATTATATTATACCCAATATATAAATTCCTTACCATTCAGCAGTTTAATCACAAAGAAGTAAACTACTTACCAGTAATTCAACAAATATAACATTCAGGATTGAGTATTGAACCAGGCATGGTAGTGCATTCCTGTAATCCCAGCAACTCAGGAGGCTGAGGCAGGAGGATTGCTAGTTCAAGGCCAGTCTCAGCAACTTAGTGAGACCCTGTCTCAAAACAAATAAAAAGGACTGGCAATGTAGCTCAGTGGTACAGTTGATATTTCATATTTTATGTATTAATTCCTAGGAAGGAGATAAACTTTTATTTTTGAGGTTATATTATTTGTGATGAAAACTAACCCATCCCTCATTCCTCACTTCCTGTTTGTAAGTGATGAAGGAATCAATCTTGAGAGCAGGTGAAGTTATTGAGCTTTACTCATGCTAAATCATAGTAAGCTTTTAAAGTGCTTTTAAAGCAGGTCAGAGATGCAGTTTCTGAATTAGGCTGTACTATACATATTTGATTTGAAAATTTATTTCAGAAGTCTCACAAGGGGGAAAAAGAGAAATAAAATAAGTATGTTAAAGGTGCAGATTACAGAGAAAAAGCAAGCATGCAGATAGTAATTGCACATGCACTTTCTTAATACACAGGAATAAAAGATAACAACATGTTCCTTTTATATAGGTCTGGACAAGATAAACAGTATGTTGTCTAAATATGGTACTGTATAATACTGTGCTTTCCCTGAGCCCATGCATAATGATCCTTTACACTTATTTATTCAAAGAAGCCATGTTTCCAAGGAATAAATGGGAGAGTAAATGCTGCAGTAGGTGGACAAGTTCAAGGAAGCCTCTTTTAGAGGAACTGAGATCATAACATGAGGTCCTGATACAAAATGTGACAGGATCTAGGAACAGCAGAGAGAATGGTGATTCCTCTGGGAAGGTAGGATGCATAGCTAAGCCTGGGTATTGGTGGCAAACCAAAGGATATATGTGAAGGGCAATCATGAACTGATAGGCCAGATTTAACCCATGTGGCAAACATAAGCCTGGTTCTCTTTGTCTTCAGAGCAGTGGCCTAAGGAACCAATGTTCCAAGTCCCAAAAAACATTATCTTGACTCCTTTGTTATTTCTCATAGAATTTTTTTGAATATATTAAAGTGAAAAATTTTTTAGACTTAAGGGTTTGTTTGTTTTTTATATTGATGAGCCTTTATTTTATTCATTAATTTATATGCAGTGCTTAGAATCAAACCCAGTGTTTTACACATGCTAGATAAGTGCTCTACCACTGAGCCACAACTTTAGCCCAAGATTTAAGTGTTTCAACAATATAAAAGTCATTGTTATTGTGGGAAATTTAGCTGGGTATTGCTATGGTGTTTTAAGAGGGGAAAAGGGAAAGAAGAAGGAAATTATAAAACAAAAGGGCTTATTTTCTTATATAAATTTGCTGAATTTATTATAAAATGTTAAATGAATAGCATATACATATGAGCATATATATATGTATATATATAAATGTGTGTGTGTGTGTGTGTGTGTGTAATATAATCCACTAACAATCTATTTCTGTGTAATATAACCAAGATGTTCAGAAGACAAGAAATGGTAGCTAATTTCTATTTGGACTACAGCTTTTTCATGATTGGTTCACAGAATATGCTCATAATGCCCATATGAGCTATAGGGATAAAAATCATAGGAAAGCAAAATATAGGGATAAGGCATGAATCTCAGTGTAAACAACCACAACTATTGGTAGGTTTGATTGCATCAAGAAACGAGAATAGCATAGATGTAAAGAGCTGGCACAGAATCAGCACTGAATACATAAGGTCCATCAGAGGACAGAGCTAGCACAAAGGCTGCCATTTATAAGTGTTTTCTGTGCACTAGATGTTGTCAGTAGCTTTATGCACACTGTCTTGTTTCTTTCTCAGGATGTAGTGGTTATGTGGATACTATTGCGCATTTTTAAGAAAGGGAGGGTGGGCAAAGTTTCTTTAATTGATTAAGACCACATAGTTAACTGCAGCAAACTCAGATTCTGAAACCATGCCTTTCTAATAGCAGATTCTGTACTCTTAACCCTTTAACTCTCCTTTTCATGTTTTCTGAAAAGTAAACAAGGAGTTGAAATTGATGCACTCTACTTTACATTGAAGTCATGACAATAAAAGTCTGTCCCCTGTCTGAAACAAACAAACACACACCATGGCCCTTACTGGTTGATTCATACACCACTTCAGCCAGCTGAATGTGCCCCTTCTTTCTTGCCATTTATAGTTGGCCTTCCTTTACCTTCTTCTTGGTTGATGCCCTTGCTATCGGAGTCGGCCTTAACCCTAGTATTCCCTCACTTTTCATTGAATACACCCTTGTTTCTCTCCTTTCTCAAATGCAAAGGATTTTATGCTGGGGTTCCAGGACCTCACCCCCAACTGCCTCCTCCTCCCCAGCCACAGGCCTAACTCCCTTCTGCTGTGTCTGCGGCTTCCTGTTTCCCCACCAGTCTGCTGACCTCAGGCACAAAGCCCTTCTCTGTCCAACAGTGCGCAGGGGTGCCCAGGGTAATTTTAGTTTCCCTCTTAGGTGTAGTTCGCACTCCATCTTTGGGTCTTCCAGGATATAATTTCACCATTGGTTTTTGTTTCTTAACAACGTTCAAGGAGGGAACATAAAGAAAGGGGTGCAAAAGGAAACTTGGTTTCTAGGATATTTCAAACTTCCAGATAGAAAGGAAGCCCTGTTAAAGGATATCTGGGAAGCGGGGCTGCTCACCTGTTATTGTCCACTCTGGGTAACAGAGTTATGACTGTTGTATTAAGTAGGCGAGGTCCATGAGTGTCCATGTTCCACAGCACCCTGGGGAGTGGAGGCAGGAGGGAGGAGGATTCTTTAAATGTGAATTTTATTAAAATGCCAACAGGACTTACTGGTAATGACTGAGTTCACACTAAGGAGAAAGAACTAATTTAACCATAATTATGTATTATAAATAAACAAATGCTCTACATGTCTTGAGATATAAATGTTCAACCATTTATTTATTTTATTTATAAAGAATAGCTTTAAAAATACCCTTGGCTAAAAACAGCTAAGAGAATAGTCAGTCTGTTTCAGCTGAGAGAATAGTCAGTCTGTTCTGCTCTAAATGTCTCTTCTCCAACATGGTGTTGTAATCCTACTTTGCTTTATTCCTTCCTTTCTTCCTTCTTCCCTCCCTCCCTTCTTTCCTTCCTCCCCAGGATTCTCAGGTTATTCCTGTTCCATTATCAGGATGTCATCTACCAGAGCCCTCTGTTGCTAAGCAGAAGATTATCTCTACCTGCAACTGCTTAAAGTTCAGATTTTAAACAACAGAGACATCATAATGCCAGTGCTTGTTTTCAATATGCTCCCCACGATGCCTGCCGCTAACTACTCACTCCTCCAGGAATAGTGTTCTGTGAATAACATAAGCCTGTGAAATGAGGTTAAGGGGGAAAAAAAGTGATTTTTTAGAAGGATGGGCTGAGTAGTGGAGCTGATGGTTTCTGAGGGCAGAAACACAACCAGGCTCCCAAGGTACTCTGTCTACATTCATAGGTTCTCCTGTTTTAGCTTCTATCCATGCAAGTGCTTCACTCTCTCAGTTCCAGGCTTCTCCCAACACAAAGGAATATGGCCACACCCTGCTCCAGTTGTATATCCCTTCCAATTCATGCATTCAGTAAATACTTAGAGTCTCTGTATCTTAAATCCATATTCACAGGAAAGTGAACAGGGACTGGGACTGGGTTTCCATAGTAAGTCTGATGTACCAAGGGTAAATACAGAAGCCAGATTTCTCAGGAAGAAGTGAAGGAAAGCTCTCAAAGGAGGGTGGTTGGAATGGGGAGAACAGTTTCTTTTCTCTCTGGGAAAATGGCTTTTCTCTGATGGTGTGATGGTGATCCTATTAGCCACTTAGTTCAATAATGTACTCCAGGACATATTCCATATAATACCATTAAACTTGGCATAACAGTTGATCAGAGCTGATCAAGAGTATAGGTTTTTAACCATGGTCACCTATTGCTCCAAAGTTAAAAAGAGTAGAAGCAAAGAGTGGAGACTCAAACCTCTTTCTTCATGGGCCAAGAATGAAAGAAATAGCAATTAGAAGATAGCTGTATCTTATCTTCTATTCTAGGTGTGGTAATCTCCTTTCAGGATTTAAATCACATGCAAGGGAAGCTCTCTCCCCCACATAAGAGTCCAGAAGTCCATTGGTTAATGAGGATAAAAAAAATATCAGTAAAATGAAAATTTTTTTAAAATAAATACACACCTTAAATATTTTATTTTAATTTAAAATACGTAGATGCATATTTATTTGCTAATCTTTTGATGTAGGCCCCAAAACAAGGCCTTTTCTTTGAAACATTGGTTGGTGTTTCACCCCATATTTCTTGCCTAAACCTCATCCATTTTCTATGGCTTCCAAATTTAGTTTATATAAAGTGGAATGAACATTAAAAGATTCTTATGAAACAGACCAAGAACAAAAAAATGTTCGATTTCACTCCTTCAAGAACATTTTTATTGACTTGTTCATCTTTATTGGCTCTTTCTAAAAGATTCAATATGGTTGTCATAGAAACAGCAGTTCTCTTTCCTTTCGCCCTGATATTTCACTGATACACATATTAATTAAAATATGTAAGTAGAGTGATGAGTACAGCTGGCACAAACATTGGTCTCTTGGTAAGGGTACAGCTCAGCTGGCTGGAGTGAAGTTGCAGGGTGCATGGGAGCAGGGCCTTCTTAAACTTCGGTGTGCCTCTGAATTACCTGCAGGTGGCAGTGTTTCAGCTAATCCAGGAGGTCTGGGCTAAGGCCTGAGAACTTGGCGTTTCTAGCAAGTTATCGGGGATGCTGATGCTTTTGGTCAGGGTGTCATACTTTGAGAATGACTGTCTTACTAGCCAGAGTATTCAAAAGGTTGTGGGCAACAGTTTATAGAACAATTAGAGAGGGCCAAGCAGTCCAGGAGGCTGATTAAATGAAGTGTGTTATTAGAGTTTTCTGTGATTTTTCTCTGTTTCTCACACTACTTATCTAAGTGTTCCTCATTTAGCTGTCAAGGCTCAGTCACTCTGCCCTCTGGTACTCTGCGCTCTGTCTCTACAAGTGAATGACTGTGTGATCTGGGCTGGAATTTAATTTCACTCTGTAGAAAATGGGAAATATATATGTATATAAAATAACATATTATGATATATATACAGTATGTATATATATACGTGTATATATATCATTATATACATATATATGTATTTGTATATATATGTATACACACACACACAAATGTATGTTATATATTTAGGAACACAGGACTTTATTACTCATTGCACAGCAGGCAGCATGAATTGAATATTGTTTATGTTGTTTTTTCTTGCTACCAGGTCACATAGGGATAACACAACATAGCTTGGATGGATGCTATGCCCTCAGTGGGGTTTTGTTGCAGCAAAGGAGCAGTGAATTTGGGAAATCCACGGCTCTTATAGCAAACAATAAATAAGCCTGCTCTTGGTCTGGAGCAAGGTGGTACCTTAGCTCTCAAATTTACCCGCTCAATAATAATAATAATAATAATAACCCTGAGACAAAACAGCCCCAGTGAAAGAGCAGTGAAGATCTTGCAGTCTTGGTTTACCTAGAAAAGAACAAGAGGCCCAAGGACTGCTTCTCAAAGTTGAACTTACAGTGAGTGCAGAATTGCTGTATCCAAGCATGTTTACATTTGACAACTTGATAGCCATTACTAAAGTGCCCTTTACAAAACTTTTACCAAGTTCCTTTTTCAGCAAGACTGCATGAGAAGTTATACCCCATTTATTGATGACATGTCAAAATGCATTCAACTCTCATGTATAACCAATAAGAATAAATTTTAAAAAAAGACTGCACAAGAGGGCTAATTTCCCTCAAGTCCTAAAAACACTGGATATTATAAATCTTTTGGCCTTTGCTAGTTTTATAAGGGAAAGGAAAATTCCTAGCTTACTGTGTCTCTGATAAATAGAGAGATGGATATCTTTTATAACGTATTGGCCACTGTGTTCCTTCTGCTGTGAACTGCATGTGCTTTTTTTCTCATGACTGGTTGGCTTGGTTCTTCTTGAAAGGAGGAAGAATGCAGCGTGGACTATTGACTTGAGTATCCACTATGAGCAAGGCTCTGGTATCTGCCTGTGAGCTTCCCCAGGGTGCTTGGGGGAAATGAGCCACACTCAGGTAAAGAGGAGCGCTCTCCTCAGAGTAGCTCACTGTATGGTCCTCACACCTGACTGCATGGCTCAGTGGTGACCACCACTGTCCTCTGCCCTGCAGCCTCCACCACTGTCGATGACTGTATTGCCGCTGCCTCAGGGACTGGCTGTATGATTAGATACAGTCTTTAATGAGAAAACATATTCCTCAGTTCTGTGGTGTTCTTGGTCACACATTTATGGAGTTTCTGAAGGGCAATGGAGATTGCTGCCAGGCACAGCATGACCTCTCTGCACACAGGTGAACTGAAATCAATTATTACTCCACCAAGAAGCCCCCCTAAGACTCGTTAGCCTGAACACAGAAGTGTTAAATTGAAATCCACAAGGCATTTTGCAAGACTTCTGACCTGAATGGGGTAAACCTCAGTGTGTGGCCTTTTGATTGCCTCTGTATTACGGGATTGAAGAATTGCAGCTTCATTTCTTGTTAGCAGGTTTGTTTCATTGGGCAAAGCACTGAGAATTTCAAGTGGAGCATATTGAAATAGATTTCAGCTTTTTTTTTTGCATTGTTTTTGTATTCAATTTTTGAGATTCTTTCATTTTTTAACTAAATTAACATGGCTCAAATGAACCACTCTGCTCCTGTGGAATTCATACAAGAACATGAGATTTCTAATATTACACATAATCCAACCAATGTGACCTTAAACAAATTTATAGAGAAACTTAAGAGTTATGGAGTTATCACAATAGTAAAAATGTGTGAAGCAACTATGACACTACTCTTGCAGAGCAAGAAGTCATCCATATTCTTGACTGGCTTTTTGACAGTGATGCACCACCATCCTACCAGATTGTTGATGACTGGTTAAATTTTGTAAGAATCAGGTGTCGTGAAGAAGCTGTTTGTCATATTGCATTTGCTTTTTTCCATTGTTTTGCAGGCCTTGGGAGAGCTTCACCTAGCATTAAATTGAAGGTGGAATGAAATATGAAGATGCAAAAAAATTTATGAAGATGCAGTACAACTCAAAGACAAAAGTGGCATGGAGACTTTAACACTAAGAAACTGTGCTTCAAAGACTCCAGTGGTTACAGAAACAACTGTTGCATCTTATCAAAAGGCGAGTGCCTAATGCTATTGCTTTGGAAGTGGAAATTGACACAAGACCCAATCTGTATATATTAGCCAACATGTTGGTGTGGTGAATAAGTCTAATAATGCTTCTATAGAAGGAAATTGTGCTAGGCCTCAAAGGCTGGACAGAACTACAACCTCTATGGTTTGGTTGTAATCCAACCTGTTTGGACATTTAGCAAAAAATTCTTGCTGTTCAACATTTAAAATGTGCCTGCCATATGTAACCAGTTGACCTTTTCTGAAATCATACAGTACTGAATGATTTATTTAAATCTATTTCCATGCCATAATCTTATCAATATATAAGGAATTTAGAAAGATTAGATGCCAAAATACCCACAAAATACTTGTATATTTTTAATATCATAAAGAACCAAAATTCCAGGAGCTAAGAACACTCTAGACTTTATGAGACTTATTCCTTTAGTCGTTTCAGACACTGTAAGGCATTTGGGTTTAGCCTGTTCACTTTTATGTTTACGTCTCTTGCATATATCACACTAGCATACCTAAGGTTTGCTTAATCATTTTTAAAAAAAATTTGACCAAATCTTGTAATTATTTAATGTCTTTCTATAAGTCTTATTTTGTGCTGTTATGGGAAACCTCCATTTTGAGAAGCTACTTTTTTTTACAGAAGCATGTTTTTAATGTCTCCACACCAATTAAAAAAGTAACAAAACTTGCAACTAATTTAATGTTTGTACTCTGAGGTGCAACTTAAGAGGAGGGCCTGAAAAGAGTGGGAGTGGGTTTTTAATTATCTTTAGTCAAATGTTGCCTCTGTCTTGTGTAGAACCTGTAGACTATGCTCTTTAATTTAGTGAATATTGCTTTGTTATTGCAGCTAAAATAATTCTTACTCATAAAATTTCTGTAAATCTTGTAATTTTTTTCCATACTTATCTGAAGCTGTTTACCTTTCTGTATTTGTTTGAAGTGTGATTCCCCCCCTCCATCTCTTTCCAACCTCTTTTTTAAAAAGTGGATTTCTGCTAATGAAATGAGCAGACGTCTCATTTTATATTAATTTTGACGTTAATTTTATATTAATTTTGAGCTGTGTAACTTAGTATTTGAAAACTTGATAATTTGTTTCATTTTGTAATTGATAAAAGTAATGTATATTAATGTCAGTTCAGCCATGTTTATACTGTCTGGGGATATGTGGCTATAATTCTGGGAAAATAATTTGATGGTGTTCACCAGCTTGTAAAAACTTAGTGTGAAAGCTTAAACATCTAAATAAAAAATAAAACGCAAAAGAAAAAGAAATTTATAACATCAGCTTTGGAAACCTCATGGTCAAAGGTGTAACACAATCATTTATTCACTTAGTCATCCCAGAGCTTTTTCCTATGACAGGTGTTTCCCTAGGCACTGAAGCCATAAGAACCAAACAGGCATATTTCTGCCCAAAGGTCCTCACAGTCCAATGGAGAATAGGCCAGTTTTCATAATATGTAGGCATGTGATAAATAAATACACAAAGTACTATGACAGCAAATTAAGAGATAATAATTTTTATCTTTTCTAATTTATGTAAGCTTTTGTGAGTAATGAGAATATACAAGAAAATTTTAAAAAACATACAGTTCAAAAATTCTAGGAAGTTATTATTAGAGATAGCATGTTATCATGAGAAGATTGTAGTTTTGGGTACCAAATATACTAGTGATGGTATTCCATTTTGGCCACTTACTATCACTTACTATGAGCTTGAGAAAATTTCTTAGTGTCTTTTTCAAAGAATCACTGTGAGCCACAAAAATGATGTAAATAATATCAGATTCAACCTCACATTTGTGGGACCTACATATCATATGCATAAACATTTAAAAGTTTAAATAAAATTAGTTACAGATCAAATAAGTACAGTCTCCACTAAAAATTTGGTTGCCTTCTTTGCAGAACTTGACAAGGGGATCATAATTACAATAATATTCAAGGTTGTATGGGTATGCAAAGGACTTCAAACAGCCAAAAAAATTTTGATAAAGAACAAAGTTGGGAGACTTGCACCTCTTAATTTCAAAACTTACTGCAGAGATGTAGTAACCAAGACAGCATGCAATACACCACATGAGACATATAAATCAATGTGAAGCCAGAAATAAACCCTCACATCTCCAGCCAATTGTATCAAAAGAACAGGAATACCAACAGGAGTGTCACGACAATTTACTAGAGAAAGAAGAGTCATTTCAGTAAATGCTGCCTGGACAACTAGCTGTTCACATGCCAACCATGAAGTTAGACCTCTTCCTCACACGTTCACCAAGAATGGGTCATAGAACTAAGGTGATAAAACTCTCATGAGAAGAAACAGGCATAAATCATCTTGGTCTTTGAGTAAGTGATGGTTTCTTAGATTTGACACCAAAGGCACAAACAACCAAAGGAAATGTTAATAAATCAGACTTCACAATTTTAAACTTTTGTGCTTCAAAAGACACAAGAAAGATGAAAAGACAATTCATAGAAAGTGAGAAAATATTTGCAAACCATACAACTGACAATGTACTAGAACATATAAAGAATTCTTATAGCTCAATAATAAATCAAACTATCAATTGTTGAATAAAATACATTCCATCTTCTTTGACAGAAATAAATTAATAAGGACAAAAGAGAAAATATGTATAAAGTGGTTTTATGTAAGTTGGTAAAATATTAGACAACAATGTTTAACAACTACTTACTAATACATAATAAAGACATAATTCAGAAAATGTATTTGTCAAAAAATTTATTGTTCCTGCTATTATTTTAGCAAAACAATTTAATCCTATTGTTAAATTAAGATATTTACATAATTTGTCTTCTATTAAAAGTAAAGATTCTGAAAAATTAATCATTAAAATGTAATCATATTTGAATTATATAAAATGTAAGAAATTTGAGGGAAGGAGAACAGGGAGGTTAAGGTTTCCATTCTATTTTAAGGAAAAATAAATTAAAATAAATGTCAAAATCAAACCATCTGTCTTTGTTTTCAAACTGTTTCTACTACTGAAATCCTGCATTATAAAGCAGTGTATTTTTGTCTTATGTCTACAGCAGTAAAACATTCAAATTCTCACATTCAAATTCTCAGAGTCACTTTTTGTTTCAAAACATAAGGTTAGGAAAGTGGAGAAGAATTTCTCAACTACAAGAATGACCCTGAGTGTTGACTGATAAGTGAAATTTGTGTGTGTGTTTATGGTGTGTGGCACCCTCCACCAGGTGGATCCTATAGCAGGGGCTACCTTGGACAAGTAATGGACATTCACTCTACCTACTTGACCATCAGAGGCTTGAGCAGTGGGGATTTTTATCTTCTGGAAACACTTATTTCTTATCTTTGATTATGTCATTCTCTGATTTTCTTATTTATTTATTCTAATTAGGTATATATAACAGCAAAATACATTTTGATTTATTATACACAAATGAACAAAATTTTTCATTTCTCTGGTTGTAGAGTTGTACCATACATGCAGTCATAGATGTACCTAGGGTAATGATGTTCCTATCATTTCACCATCTTTCCTGTCCCCATGTTCCCTCCCTCCTGTCCCTTCCCTTTGCTCAAAGTTCCTCCATTCTTCCCGCCTCCCCATTATGGATCAGCATCCACTTATTAGAACATGTGACCTTTGGTTTTTTGAGATTGGCTTACTTTGCTTAACATGATATTCTCCAACTCCATCCATTTACTTCCAAATGCCATCAGTTTATTCTCTTTTAATGCTGAGTAGTATTCCTTTGTGTATATATACCACATTGTCTTTATTCATGCATCTATTGAAGGGCATCTATGTTGGTTCCATAGTTTAGCTATTGTGAATTGAGCTGCTAGGAACATTGAAGTGGCTGTGCTACTGTAGTATGTTGATTTTAAGTCTTTTGGGTAAAGATCAAGGAGTGGGATAGCTGGGTCAAATGGTGGCTCCCTTTCAAGTTGCACCAATTTGCAGTCCCACCACCAATGTATGCGTGTGCCTTTTCCCCCTTGTCCTTGCCAACACTTATGATTGCTTGTATTCTTGATAATTGCCATTCTGATTTGTCACTCTCTGGTTTTCTTCTCAGATCCTTGACTGCTTTTTCTGCCTCCTCCACAGGTCCATCTTCCTCTGATCAATATTAATTACAGTTCAGTCACAGGCCTTCCACCCTCATAGTTTTAAATATTGTACGTATGCCAATGGCTGACTGCTCAACAAATACACTGGATGTCTTTAAGGAAGCTCAGCATCTTCAAGATACAATTTATATTTTGCTCGACATTTTCTCATTGACCTTGTAGATCTACTCTTTATTCCTTTCCATTCTAATGTGTGTCCTGAGGCTATCCTGTGTATTTTACCTCAGTAGATTCTATTGCCATATTAATTGTATTTGTCTTTGGGTTTGTGTTTAAGGATCTCAGGCAAGAAATCTGAGGGAAGGAGAACAGTGAAATTAAACTATTCTCTTAAATATCTCCCTAAATGGTTGCCACCATCTGGGGAGCAGAATCTTTGCCCAATCTTGTCTCCCATAGCTATGTAACTCCCTCAACTAGGTTCCAATGACAGTTCCTTCTTATTGCCTCCTTGAGTTTGAAACTCTTATTTATAGTCCTGGAGAATTACACCGTGCCTCATAGTGTGCCTTACTCTATTGCCCTTTCAACAAATAGACCCTTTGTAAAATTCTCTTCAAATTACCTAACTTGACTGCACCATCTTTTTGCCACTTGACCCCTGATTAGCACAGTTATTGAAACTGTGACTGGACCCAGAAATCAGAGCAGAATATTTAAAATAGGATCAGGCCCTAGAATGGGTTGTGCAATATTTTAAGAATAAGAGGGGAGATGGGGCTATAAGTAATCCTTGACATGCAGTAGTATCACATTACTGAACTGTGGCTGTTGATGACATGGAAAGGCAAGGTATTGGGAAATCAAGTAGCTGTGCAACTTGATTGCTACAACAACAATGATGTGTCATCTGAGTTATTCTGATATCCCTAGAGAGCATAAGCAGAGAAAAGGAGAAATGAAATAATTGAATAAGAATTCATGCAGACAGTCAGAAAGTTTTGATAGCAGCTTAAAAAATGCATTTTATTTCTTATAGTTATAGGAAGACATGGCTGAAGACTAAGCTTAGGATATGAATATAAGGGTTTCAGCACTAACTAAATGCTCAAATCCATGAGGTATATTACATTAAAATAGGGGCACTTATGGGGAATGAGTGGAATCTTGACCTCTGAATCATGGAAGGGAGACGGATTTCACCTCAAAGAAAGGATGACAATGAGTTCAGACCACTAGGATTCATGCCACTGGTATTATATCTGTTCCATCTCTGTGTAATAACCTGTGCATGACACAGTTCTGGTGCCACTTCAAAGAAGTCATGCTCAAAGTTAAGGGGCAATCCTTCAATTTATGGCATATAAATGAGTAGCTGAGATATTGTACATCTTCCTCCACAGTTAGAGTGTATGGATCTGGGAACCAAGCAAATATGTGATACTTACAAAAAATTATCATGTATTAGATCATAAACAAGGCTTAATAAAGTCCTAAGAATTGATGACATACAATTTGTTCAAGAAAGAGTATGACAAAACACCTCATATGTTTTGGAACTTTTAAAAACATATGACAAAAATTCACAAGTATAATATGGCAAGAAGAGGAAATAAAAGATATAGAGTTCAGTAAAGAAGTAATAAGATTATCATTATTTACAAATGTGTATTTACACCCCCCACCCCCCCCACCCCACCCCCCCACCCCCCCCCGCAAAAAAAGCCCTTCTTATGTTAATATGTAAATTTAGTAAGGTCACTGGATGCAAACTGAATATGCAAAAATCAATTGTATTTCTATACACTCAATGAATGTCAGAATTCAAAAAATGTTAAATTCCTTTTTTTTTTGGTACTAGAGATTGAACTCAGGGACACTCAACCACTAAGCCACATCCCCAGCCCTATTTTTTATTTTATTTAGAGACAGGGTCTCATTGAGTTCCTTAGTGCCTCACTGTTGCTGAGGCTGGCTTTGACCTCACGATCCTCCTGCCTCAGCCACCTTAGGTGCTGGGATTCCAAGCAAGCACTACTGTGCCCAGCTAAATGCCATTTTTAATAGCTAAAAAAAATTAAGTATTCAGAAATAAATTCTGGTAAAAAACCAAACATTGATAGAAAATTTAAAGTAGACTTAAATAGAGCAATATGATATATTGACTCAATACTAATTAAATGTTAATTGTATTTAAATTGCTCTATGGATTCCATATAGTCCCAATCAAAAAATGTTTTAAAAACATTCTTAGTTGTAGATGGACACAATACCTTTATTTTCATTTTTTTATATACGGTGCTGAGGTTTAAACCCAGTGCCTCACATGTGCTAAGCAAGTGTTCTATCACTGAGTTACAACCCCAATCAAAATGTAAGCAGGGTTTTCATTTGTGGAAATTGACAAGCTGATTTTCTGTTCTTCTTTTTTTTTTTTAGTTGTAGATGGACACAATGTCTTTCTTTTTTTTTTTTTTAATTAATTAATTAATTATATGTAGTGCTAAGAACCGAACCCAGAGCCTCACACATGCTAGGCAAGCACTCTAGCACTGAGCCACAACCCCAGCCTCACAAGCTAATTTTAAAATTCATATGATAATGCAATGAATTTAGATTGGCTAAATCAATCTTTGTTTTCATTTTATAGAGTTTAATTACAGGATGTTAATATTCAGGACATTTCAGAACACCTTATACTGTAATCAGATTTTTGTTAACTGGTTTTAAAAGTATTACCTGAGTATTTTTCCACATACCAGTTTTCAGGCAAAAGTACTATCAGTGACTGTTTAAGAAATGTTAATTCGATTAAACAGTTTATCCTTAATAACCTGAGACATCAATCCATGGATGACTTCTATGATGGTTTTACAGCTGTCTCTTGTAGCTTTGGCAAGTTTGTCTTAAGACTGTCGATCATGTGTTTCTAAATCCAACATGAAACTCCCTCGGCCCAGCTGGGCTTCTGACTGCTCTAACTTTTCAGATAAATCAAACACCTGACCAGTGGTAGAGTCTGCATTAGTAAGCAAGCTAGAGGAACTCAGTGTATTCACCCAGTATTTATTCCACAAAAGCTCAAGTAATTTGCAATCCAAAGAGGATTTGAAATATGAGACTTCTAAGGCATAGTATCATTTGCAATGTACACCAAAGTCTTCTATTTTGTTAAGTGGAATAGTCTGATATTCAGAAGGTCCTTCATCAGGAGGTTTGTAGCCCTTTGGGTATGCCCCAAAGGCTCCAAGACTCACTTTTCTTGCAGATATTGTTCTTGTTGGATCAATTACTGTTAGACCAGAACCCAAGAAAAGACCACTGACTCCAATTAAAATCAAATTAAAGCAAGCTTATTATTTCAACTGGCTGGGCTGCCTCTCCCCACAAAAACCACGGGAACAAGACAGCACTGCAGCTTTCTTACAGCACAGCTTTACAGCCCAGAAAGTTACACAAAGGGGGGTTACAGATAACAAAAAAAGGCTAGTTTACATTTTTGCTTTATGAAGAATTTATGAAGGTCATCAGAGCCTCAGAGAGGGTCATTATCTGGCCAGGGAAGGCCAAGATTTGTGAGGGGTCACTAAAGTTTCAGAGAGGGCTGCTATCTGGTCAGAGAGAGCCAGGCATGGGTGAGTTCAAGGCACAGGCAGGCATTCCAAGCAAGTTCAGAATTTGCAGTGATTTATAGTAAAGCTGAAATTAGCTTTTCATGGCTTTGTGGCGAGATGGCTTCCAATTTTAAGAGAAAATCAGGCTGGGTCTATCATTACCACTGCTAGAAAGGGTTCTTGGAACTGTTGATTAAGCATTTATGTACTAACGTCAGTCCCAGAAAGCCAGCAGCCATAGCCAGGGTGGCTGTGGTACCAGCCAATTGCATTTTCAAGGCAACCAACCTGTTTGGCATTTTTTTTTTTTTTTTTACATATGCAGCCATGTACTCATAAGCAGCACCCTGAGCATTTACTCAGGTTTCAGTGCCCTCTACAAGCAAAGCAAAATTGTCCATAATGATCATGGTTTCACCGTCCACCTTTCCTAGCATCAAACCCATCACTTCCAAGTTGCTTCCTGATCTGGCATGCATCACCATTTTTAGTAGAACCAAAGTGAGATTTTGCAGTATTTAAAGTAATGGTGATCCTTAGTCCAGGGTTTTGCCACCAGGATTTCTTGCGGCTGTTTTTTGTCGTATTTGTAGTTTTCATCCCTACTCTAGGTTTCCTGCATGTTGTTGGCCAATTCCTAGGTTTTCTGGGCCATACCTTTCCCGGACACTGCCATCACCAAGGAATAGGAGAAGTTGTCGCTTCTACAACCAAAACGCAACTTGACCTCACTGAGTTTCCAGGTGTGGGCTTCCAACCTTCCCCACCAGGTGTGCAAATTTTTACTAGACTATCCTGGTCAAATCAATCTTGTAGAAGAAAAAAGAGTTTCAGTACATGGACCATCAAATTTGAAGAACTAGGGTGTTTTCAAGGTGGCAGAATAGAGGAGGTCACTTTCCTGGATGCTCCATGGCATGAAACCAAGAAAGCAGACAGGCAGCTTCTCGGCAAGGTGGGTAAACAAAACAAACAAACAAAAAAATTGGGGGGTACTTTACTGGGATTTAAAACTGGACCGTTAAAGCCTATCATGGACATAGGAGTTTGGATACAATAAAATAAGGAAAAACTCTTCAGTGGCACAGCTGGCCACAGCTGGGCCAGAAGCACCAGCCATAGCAGTCCCTCCATGAGCATAGTGGAGTCATAAGGGAATTGAAGGAACCTGCATTTTTGGGAGAACCAAGGCATGTCTGGGTATGGAGCGTTTGGAGATCAAGGACATTGCCTAACAAAACTGAAAAATGCGTTGTACAACATCCTTATGCACAGAAAGGAGCCACCATCTCTCCAGGCAGCATGCAGAAAACAAAGGAAGGAGCCCTTATGCAGCAGTAGCACTGGGACCAGCATCTGAGGGTGCTGATTCCTGGCACACCTGGGTTTGGCCCTAAATATAGACTCAGTAAGCACACACTGCATGACAGAGAGTGTGCTTAAGTGACCAGGAGAAAAACCAAACGTGAAGAGTTTACACAGGGGACAACTGGTCTTGGAAATCTACCAGCTCTACCTCCTCCTCCAATCTGGCTGCTTACAGAACCTGCTATAAGAGATGAATCTGGCAGGGAACTCAGAAGTGGGAGTGGGAGAGAGTGTTTGGATATTCAACCTGAGACCAGGAAATATGGGGTCCACGATGACATAGGGGACTAAGAATTGGGTCCCTGGTTGGGGTTGTGGCTCAGTGGTAGAGCACTTGCCTAGCACATGTGAGGCCCTGGGTGAGATCCTCAGCACTACATAAAAATAAGTAAATAAAATAAAGGAATTGTGTTCCAACTACAATTAAAAAATAAATATTAAAAAAAAGAATTTGGTTCCCTACCACACAAGTGGAACCCAGGGGAGATCCCTGGGGTACAGTCTTTCATTGTGGACCAGCAAGTTTCTGTTTATTATGATGATCAACATTGTAGACATCATGGTGGGAACTATTTGGTTTAATGCTGTATATTGTTTACACTGGTTGTTGTTATTATTTGTTTCCCCCTACACAGTGAGGGACTGGAAACCTTCAAGGACACCATAAGTCCACAGGGTAGAAATTCTACTGCCTCAGATCCACACTGTTAGATGGGTAGACACACAAACAACATGAAAAAAACAAAGGAAAACATCACCACAAACCAACCAAGATACTCCAATAGCAGAATCCATTGACACCACAGTGAAAAAATGTCAGGGGAGATTAGAATGTACATAGTTAAACTGATCTATGTAGTAAAAAACAGTATAAGGAGTGAAATCAGAGACAAAATATAGGCAGTGAAAGATCACTTCAAAAAAGGGACAGAGATTCTGAAGAAAAACCAAGCAGATATCCTTGAAATGAAGGAATCAGCAAACCAAATTAAAAATGCAATGGAAAATATTATGATTTGGATGTGAGGTGTCCCCCAAAAGTTCGCATATGAGAGATTATAGCTCAATGGTAGAGCGCTTGCCTAGCATGTGTGAGGCCCTGAGTTCGAGTCTCAATGCCACATATAAATAAATAAAAAATAAAGGTCTATCAACAACTAAAAAATATTTTTAAAAAAAGTTCATGTGAGAAAATGCAAGAAAGTTCAGAGAAGAACTGATTAGGTTGTGATAGCCTTAACCCAACCAGTAAATTAGTCCCCTGATGGAATTAACTGAGTTGTAACTGGAGGAAGGAGGGCATTGGAATCATGTCTTTGGGGTATATATTTTGTATCCTGCAGTGGAGTCTCTCTCTCTGCTTTCTGATCACTATGTAAACTGCTTCCTTCTGTCACACTCTTCTGCCATAATATCCTGCCTCACCTCGAGCAATGAGGAATGGAGCCTTTTGTCTATGGATTGAGACCTCTGAAATCATGAGTCCTCAAATAATCTTTTTCTACAGTTGTTCTTTTGGTTCCTTTTAGTCACAGCAGTAAAAAAGCTAACTAAGACAGAAATCAACACCAGCAGACTAGACCATTTGGAAGACAGAAACTCAGGTGATGGAAGCAAAATGTATAATCTTGAAAATAGAGGTTACCACAGAGAGAAGATGCTAAGAAACTATGAATGGAACTAAGAATTATGGGATAACATTAAAAGACCAAATTTAAGATTTATTGGGATAAATGAAGGCACAGAGATACAAACCAAAGGAATGAACATCTTTTCAATAAAATAACATCAGAAAATTTCCCAAACCTAAAGAATGAAGTGGAAAATCAAATACAAAGAGGCTTCCAGGACTTGAAATGTACAAAAGTACAGTAGCCTCACATCAAGGCACATTATAATGAGAATGCCTAACATTGAGAGTAAGGATAGAATTTTAAAGGCTTTGAGGGAAAAATATCAGATTATGTATAAGGGAAACTAATTCAGATTTCAGTTGATTTCTAAACCCAGACCCTCAAAATTAGGAGATCCTAGAATAATGTATACAAAGCTCTGAAAGAAAATGGATGCCAAGCAAGAATTCTATATCCAGCAAAATTAAGCTTCAGATTTGAAGATGAAATAAAAACCTTTTATGATAAACAAAAGTTAAAAAGAATTCACAAGTAGAAAGCCTGTATATATAGAACTATAGAACATTCTCAACAAGATATTCTATGAAGATGAAATGGAAAAAATTGTGAAAACCAATGACACTAAAGGAATAGTTAACCACAGGATAAACTAATTCATATTAAAAACTAGAAATAACCCAAATGACCAGGAATAAAAATCTCAGTAATAATCTTGAATGTTAATGGCCTAAACTCATCAATCAAAAGGCATAGATTTGCAGTTTGGATTAAATAAAAAAGACCTAACAATATGCTGTTTCCAGGAGACTCACCTCATAGGCAAAGACATTCACAGACTGAAGTGAAAGGGTGGGAAAAAGCATATCACTCACATGGATCACAAAAACAAGCAGGGCTTTCTATCCTCATATCAGATAAAGGGGACTTCAACTAAAGTTAGTCAGAAGGGATAAAGAAGGACATTTCATATTGCTTAAGGGAACTATATATCAACAAGACATAACAATCATAAATATTTATGCCACCCAAAATGAAGCATCAATGTACATTTTTAAAAAAAACCTTCTCAATTTCAAGAATCAAACAGACCATAACACAATAATACCTGGTGACTTTAACCTACATCTCTTACTACTGGATAGATCCTCCAAACAAAAACTAAACAAAGAAATTATAGAACTAAATAAGACAATCAATGATTCAGATTTAACAGACTTATATAGAATATTTCTTCCATCAATGAGTGAATACACTTTCTTCATAACAGTATATGGGTTCTTCTTTAAAATAGTCTGTATCTTATGCCACAAAGCAACTCTAGGCAAATAATATATATATATATATATATATATATATATATATATATATATATATATATATATAGAGAGAGAGAGAGAGAGAGAGAGAGAGAGAGAGAGATAGATAGAGATAGATAGATAATACCCCACATCCTATCAGATCATAATGAAATAAAATTAGAAATCAAGGATAGAATAAAAAACAGATGCTACTTTAACAACTGGAGACTAATATGCTATTGAATGACAAATGGATAGCAGAAGAAATCAAGGAGGAAATACAAAAAAAATTGATACAACATGTCAAAATCTATGGGACACTATGAAGGCAGTGCTAAAGGAAAGTTCATTGCATTGAGCTTATTCATTAAAAGAATAGAAAGTCGACGAATAAATGATCTGACATTACTTTTCAAAGCCCTAGAAAAAGAAGAAAAGTCAACACCAAAGCAGTAGAACACAGGAAATAATTAAAATCAGAACTGAAATAAATGAAATCGAAACAAAAGAAACAATTCAAAAAATAGACAAAATAAAGAGTTGGGTTTTTGAAAAAATAAATAAAATCAATAAACTCTAAATCAAGCTAATGAAGAGAAAGAGACAGAAAACTCAAATTACTAAAATTCATGATGAAACAGGAAATATCTCAAAGGAAACTACTGAAATAGACAGAAGATAATTAGAAACTATTTTGAAAATTTGAACTCCAATAAAATAGAAAATCTTAAAGACATTGGCAGATTTCTAGAGACCTGATCTACCCAAACTGAATCAGGAGGAGATACACAACTTAAACAGATCACTTTCAAGCAATGATATAGAAGATGCTATCCAAAGCCTACCAACCAAGAAAAGCCAGGACCAGACAAATTCTATAAGACCTTCAAAGAAGAATTAACACCAAAACTCCTCAAATTATACCATGATATAGAAAAAGAGGGAACCTTCCAAACTTACTATAGGTTAGTATCACTCTGATACCAAAACCAGACAAAGACATATTAAAGAAAGAAAACTTCAGACCAATATCCCTGACAAACATAGATATAAAAATTCTCAATAAAATTCTGGCAAATCACATACAAAAACATTAAAAATATAGTGCACATGAATAAGTGGGGTTCATCCCAGGGATATGAGATTGGTTCAACATATGGAAATCAATAAATGTAATTCATCACAGCAATAGACTTAAAGACAAGAATCATATGATCATCTCAATAGATGCAGAAAAGCATTCAACAAAATAGCACCCCTTTATGTTCAAAACACTAGAAAAACTAGGGATAGTAGGAACATACCTCAGCATTGTTAAAGCTCTCTATGCTAAGCCTAAGCCCAACATCATTCTAAATGGAGAAAAAAGCATTCCCTCTAAAAACTGGAACAAGACAGGGATGCTCTCTTTCATCACTTCAATGTCGTCTTTGAAACTCTAGCCATTTTAGGTCAGAAGAAAGAAATTAAAGGGATATAAATAGGAAAAGAACTCAAGCTATTACTATTTATCAACAACATGATTCTATATTTAGAAGATCAAAAAACCCCAGAAAACTTCTAGAACTGATTAGTGAATTCAGCAAAGTGGCAGAATATAAAATAAATACCCATAAAATCAAATATGTTCCTATACATCAGTGATGAATCAACTGCAAGAGAAATTAGGAAAATTACCCCATTCACAATAGACTAAAAAAATATCTGGGAATAAATCTAATAAAAGAGGTGAAAGACCTCTACAATGAAAACTACATAACACTAAAGAAAGAAATTTCTTGCTCTTGAATAGGAAGAATTAACATCATCAAAAATGACCATACTACCAAAACTGTTACACAGATTTAATACAATTCCTATTAAAATCCCAGTGATATTCTTCATAGAAATAGAAAAAGCAATAATGAAATGCTTTTGGAAAAATAAGAGACCCAGAATAGCCAAAGCAATCCTCAGCAAGAAAAGTAAAGTAGGAGGCATCATAATACCAGACCTTAAATTATAGTATACAGCCATAGTAACCAGAACATGGTATTGGCACCAAAATAGACACAAAGGAACAAATAGAAGACACAGAGACAAACCCACATAAATAGAGTTATCTCATATTAGACAAAGGTGCCAAAAACATACATTGGCAAAAAATAGCCTCTTCAACAATGGTGCTGGGAAAACTGGAAATCCATATGTAGCAAAATTAAATTAAACCCCTATCTCTCACCCTGCCCAACAATCAACTCTAAGTGAATCGAAGACTTAGGCACTAGAACAGAAGAAAAAGTAGGCCCAAATCTTTATCATGTCAGCGTAGCACCTGACTTCCTTAAAAAGACTTCTAAAGTGCAAGAAGTAAAATCAAGAATCAGCAAATGGAATGGATTCAAACTAAAAAGCTTCTTCACAGCAAAGGAAACAATCATATGAAGACAGAGCCTATAGAATGGAAGAAAATCTTTACCACATGCACCTCAGATAGAGCACAATCTCTAGGAAATATATAGATCTCAAAAAAACTTAACACCAAAAAAACAAATAACCCAATCAATAAATGGGCTAAAGAACTGAACAGACACTTCACAGAAGAAGAAATACAATTGATCAACAAGTGTATGGAAAAATATTCACTATCTCTAGCAATTAGAGAAAGGCAAATCAAAACTACACTGAGATTCCATTTCACTCCAGTCAGAATGGCAATTATCAAGAATACAAGCAATAATAAGTGTTGGCGAGGATGTGGGGAAAAGGTACACTCGTATACTGCAGTTGGGACTCCAAATTGGTGCGACCACTCTGGAAAGCAATCTGGAGATTTCTCAGAAAACTTGGAATGGAACCACCATTTGACCCAGCTATCCCACTCCTTATTTATACCCAAAATACTTAAAATTCATGTCAATGTGTATAGAAGCTCAATCCACAATAGTTACACTATGGAATCAACCTAGTTGGCTCATCCTAAATGGATGGACAAAGAAAATATGGTGTATATACACAATAGAATATTACTCAGCCTTAAAGAAGAATGAAAGTATTGCCTTTGCCAGTAAATGGATGGAGCTGGAGAATATTATGGTAAGTAAAATTAGCCAATCCCAAAGAACAAAAGGCTGAATATTTTCTCTGATATGCAGAGATTAATTCACAAAAGGCAGGGCTAGGGAAGAATAGAGGTACTTTGGATTAGTCAGAGTAGAGTGAATGGAGAGCAGAGGGTCTGGAGGTAGGAAGGATAGAAGAATGAATTGGACATTATTACCCTATGTACATATATGATTACACAAGCTGTGTAACTCTACATAATGTACAACCAGAAGACTGAGAAGTCAGTCTCCATTTATGTATGCTGTGTAAAAATGCATTCCACTGTCACGTATAACTAATTAGAACAACAAGAGAAAGGATTTGAAGAACTACCATAGAGCTACATTAATTAACACAAAGGGATAATTAATTAAACCAATTGAGAAAAATAGAGTCCAGAACAGACTCACAGAAAAATACCACACAACTCATTGGTGAAAAGAATCATAATTTAAATGTTCTTTTCAACAAATGGTATTGAGTAAGTTAGAAAACAAGATGAAACTTCATTCAGTTATCATGCAATACACAAAAATCTATGTGGGATGGATCATCAACTTAAATTTAAAAAGTAAAACAATGATGTTCTTAAAAGAAAATATGAGAATATCTGCATGACCTTGGTATGGGCAAAGATTTCTTTTAAAGGATATGAAAAGCACTGCCAATCAAAGAAAAAAAATAGATTTAATTGAAATTTAAACTTCATCAAAGAGATCATTTAGGTAGTGAAAAGTCATGACACAGACTAAGAAAATAAGTTCAACAAAATGAATTAAAAAATGTTCCAGAATTATTTTAGTAAAATAGCTCATTAATTTTCTATCTTTATTGTTTTCTAATACATACAATTAAGGTTATAAATTACTATGTCCTGCATTGGATCTATCTCACAAGTTCTGACATAAGATAGAATATATATGTATATATACATATATATGATAGAATATATACATATATATTCTATCAGTTTATAATCTATTAGGTATCAGTCACACATGAGAAGTGTCAGAGGTTTAAGAAAATACTTAGTACAAAACAAATCAGTTAATCAACATCCCTGTCTTGGTGGTACAGCAAGCCTGATCCCAGTTCTATAAACTATTTCTTCTAAAGATCAGAGGAAGCTAGACAAACTCAGGTGGTAAGAACCAAAGGGCAAGGATATGGTTGCTCAAAACAACTTAATTGCTAAAACATCTTAAGTAAGACTCTGCACAAACAATGCTGATCAGAACGTGGCCCAAGATAAACACAAAGTAACCATAAAACTCATAATGGTCACAAGACTCTGAGTCCCTCTGATTAAGACTAAAGCCTGCCAACCATAAATTCTATAAAACAAGGCCTAATTAGAACTTTTTAACCAGACCTGGATGACCCTGAGTTGCCCTTAGGTTTTTAGCAAGGTCTTATAATATCAATGTAATTGTAGCTTTGTCTCCCTCCTTGTGGCTTAGATACCTATGGTATCTAAAAGCATGCACAGTAGAGATTCAAGAATCTAATGAAGTCTGTCAGTCCATACTTGGGCAGGACCTTCTAGCAACTTCTCCCCCTGCCCCAATAAAACTGAGCTCATAGAGAAGTGAGCTGTCACTGACTTATTTGAGATGACCCACCATCTCCCTTGGGGTTGTCTTCTTTCTTAATAATCTTGTACTTTTACTACATTTTGTGCCTTGCTTAAAACCTTTCTTGTGAGAACATAAGAACTGAGAAACACAGAGCAATCCCCATTAACATTAACATGGAACAAGACCCCACTAACATATTTATATGGAAAACAAAACAAAACTTATGTCCAGAATGTATAGAAAACTCTGACAAGTCAATAATAAGAAGGCAAACAACCCCATTTAGACATGGGGAAAATGTCTGAATAAATAGGCCATAAAACATATAAGGATGTGCAAATTGTCAAGAATCATATGAAAACGGGGTTCCAAATTATAGTATGTAGGAAAATGCAAAATAAAATGACTTGAAGTGCTACCCATCCAACTAGAACAGCTAAAATTAAAAACACAACAGCAACTGGCAAAACCAAGGATGCTGAAATGTGGACTGACTAGAGCTCTCAGCAGTACTAGTGGTCATGTAGTTTGGTAAAAATCACTATGAAAAAGTATTTGGAAGTATCTAATAAAGTCAGTAAAGAGAGGGGAAAAAACAAAGAGCAGAAATGAGTTAGTGGCCACAAAAGCTGAAGCATCAGGATTGGCAAGTCGTAGAGGAAGGAGCATGCCAGAATCTACTCTAGGACTCTAGGATGTGGCCATTTCTAGAGCAGCTGTTTTGTTCCGTAGTAACAGTCGACTACTTGAGTTACAGCTTTTTAGGAACTGTGTTTCATTTTCCTATGAAGGCTTTTAAGACTATTTCCTGATCTTTCTTATTTACACTTGAATTTTTACAATAACCTTTTATTACTAGAAGTAACTTGAATTTGCATAATTCTTGCAACCTGTTGTGTTTACCTGACCACATCCTTTCCATCTTTGGTCTTCTAGGTACCACTCCTCAGACATTCTGATTAAATGTAGGCTTTTATTCCTATAGTCTTGCCAACTCAATCCCCTACCTCTATGTGGGGCCATGATCCATCTAGGAAAGATAAATTCAACATGATCTTGCAGGGGTGGAGCATGCAGGGATCTATCCAATCAACGTCATTCCCATAACTCCTCCTGGGGAAGAAGGCAAACTCTTTCCATGAGATTACTGGTTTGATTGACTTAAACCTGTAGCTTCTGGTGACCACCTTTGCAATTCAAAAGGAAGAAAGCCTTGCTTGAGAATGAAGTTAACAAAGAATACAGATGGAGAATGAGGGGAAAGTGCAAGAAAGGTTGCTAATAATATTGTTGAGACCTTGGATCCAGCACAGTGGCTGGACCCATAATCAATTGTTTTTTTGCTTAAAATAATTTGTTCTAGATTTCTGCACTTGTAACTCAAATTGTCCTAACACTCGACTAATACAAAACAAACAATTTTAAGTATTCTTTTTAAAAATCTCAGTCTTTTTCAGCACCTCATAAGATCTTTATATAGGCTTCCCTAAATGTTACACTTTTTTCCTTTCAAGTTCAGGCTTATGAGATGATTTCTATATCATGCATCAACAAACATAGATTTTTTTTCTCAAATATATGAATTTATATTAGGAATTTTAGAAGATCCACTCAGTAGTTTAAGTTTAAATTGGAGAGCCTACTAAATTTGGCAGCACTGTGTACATTCAGTAATTGTAATGCAAATTGAGCTTTCCTGAAGTACTGTTCTTTCTCCTCTGTGGGGCCTTTGGGTACAGGCTGCTGAGATGAGATTTACAATTACTGGCACAATCAAAATGCTCAGAAAGATTAGGGCTCTTAGAAACTGTTGAATTCTCATGTTTTTTCAAATACTTGGAATTAGTTCTTCTGAGTGATACTCTCAATTTCCCCCATAGAATCCACGAATAAAGGACATGAAATCTCAGCGATGCCAACAGAGCCTGCAGAACAAGTGCAGAGCTAATCTCCCTTTCACTCTGTGATCTGCTCCCAGACTTACCCCTTGGCTCACACTCAGTGTGTGTGTCTTGCTCATGAATGTGCTTTCCTCTGAAGAAAAAAAGCTCAGCATTCCTGCACCACACAGATGCTGAATAGGTTCTCTGGGGCTTTCAAGGGGCCCAACATGGCCCTAAGAAAGCCTGAAGCTTTTATTGTTATGGTTTTCAATTCCAGTTTCATAGGAGTGAATTTTGACATGGAATCTTTAGTTAATACTTGTCAGTGGTTCAGGAGACTTTACTTTAGAGACTGTCAATGACTGGATTCATCTTCCCTCTAAATTCAAGAGTCCTAACTAATGAAATGTACAGCTTTTGGAAGGAGGCTATTCAGAGAACAATCCTGCAGTCTCTGGGTAAACAAGTATTCTCATGATGGCTTTGTGTATTGAACTTTCCTCCTGTGCCTGGACTATGCAAGATAAATTCCCTTAAGATTTGCTGCTGAAAATTGACAACTTTCCAGGAAACAATCAACAGGAATCTTTTGGCTTTCAGCCTTTCTCATTTTATTTCTAAAAATTGATAGCATAGCATTGACCCAGGACTATGTGCCAAGTTGAATTTATAAATACATAATTATTGGAGTAAATTCAGACAAGATTACATCTAAAGTTCTCCAAAGCCCCCCGACCCTCCCCAAATAAGAAACAAGTCTACCTTCGATCAGAACCATTTGTGACTTAATACTTGCAAGTAACTTTTGCTAAAAACATTGTGTTTTCTTCTTACTAATGCTCGTCATTATATCTCTGGAATGTAAAAATAAATGTTTATTGAATATGAGAATAAACTAATAGATGAATCTAGTTCATCATGAGTTTTTTTTTTTAAAGATCCTCTGGCATTTAAGATAAATCTATTATTATTATTTGTACAGTCTAAAATTTTAGTGTCAAGTAGTCTGCAATTTAAACTTTCCTGTTTTACATGAGTACAAACCCACCTTTTTTTTCACAAAAACAGGATGTCTTCTTTTTAAAGAATTGTTCTTGTCTCAGATTTTGTCCAGGAAACCAAAAATGTGGTGACTGGAAAGTAAAACATAATCTCCATTTTCTTGCCTTTTGGCCAGTAATAATGTAGCTTGAGAAAATTTTCCTTTCATTGATTGGTGAAATTCTCATGGATGGATATGCAGTTCTTTATAAATGCTAATCTGCAAAATCAAGCCAGACATGGAATGTTAAATTAGAGGTAAATCTCATTTCCCCAGGGGGACAATATATTCTGCAAGAACAGAGAAAAAGTTTCCAGAGCTTTTACCTTGCTCTACACATCATATCCGCGGATGGTCTTATCTACAATGTATCCCAAGGCCCCGTCCAGTGACATACTCCTGTAATCCTAACACCTCCAGAGGCTAAGGCAGAAGGACCAGCTTGGGTAACTTAGCAAGACCCTGTTTCAAAATTAAAAAAAAAAAAATATATATATATATATATATATATATATAAAGGGCTGGGACTGTAGCTGAGTGTTATTGGGTTTAAATAATATATATTATACATAAATATTTTACTCTATACCACGTATTATACATTATATACATGATAATGTGATTTTTACATATAAAGTGCTTTTTTGGTATTTATTCCATGCAAACCATAAATTCATTTTTAGAATTAAAATTATTTTAGTGAGATATTAAAGTGTGTTTTTCTTCTTACTCACAGCTTCATTATTGCCATAGTCTAGCCTCCTGGTCACTCTCAGAAAGCCTGTGGCAGGGGCTGGGGTTGTGGCTCAGTGGTAGAGTGCTCATCTAGCATGTGTAAGGCACTGGGTTTGATCCTCAGCACCACATAAAAAAATAAATAAAGAAAGAAAATAAAGGTATTGTGTCCATCTATACCTAAAAAAAAAAAAACCTCTTAAAAAAGAAAAAAGAAAGCCTGTGGCACTTAGCTTGTCTTCTTCATCCTTAGCTGTTCACCATGGGAACACCCAACTGTTCCTATGGATCCCAACCAAATACCATAGCTTCAATGACATTGATTTTCGTCTACAATCCACAAAAACAATTCACATGACTTTAACTCTGGACCATGTTATAATTTAAAACTCTTTTCCAACTGATATCATAAACATAAATAGTATATTTTTTGGTTAGTGACCTCTAATTTTCTCAGCACAGTCTTTCTTGCATTATATATTCAATCATATCTACTTCTATGATGCATTAGATTTTCTTCCCATTTACCACCTCCCCTTAGATGATCCATCACTATATTTACTTACTTATCTTCATGTCTTTCTGGATCTACAAAACCACAACCTAGGACGATGCTGTCATGTTTCTCTTCTGATTCTATCCAGAGTCGGGTGAGAATGTTGGAAAAGATTATGCAGCATTATAGATTAGAAAGGCTGACAACTAATGATCACCAATCACAATGTTGATCTCTGTCCTAACTGACCTAAGTCAGCAGATGACTTTGTTCCTGACCTCACTGAGAAAAATCCATGTCATTGCATGAGCAAATCCTTATCTGATCACCCTTGCTACCTACAAATGCATCTCCTCTGCACCCTCCCTTGTCTTCCTTCTTGCTGTCTCAATAAGTGAGTTTTTAATCTTGTTTCACCCTCCTTCCTGAGGGATCTTTATCCTTCTCTTCTTCCTTTAACTTGCCTGTTGCACAAGCTCACACTTCCTCAATAAATATTTAGCAAACAGTTTTTGCTCTGTACACTCCTGTTACCTTCTTCTGGGTAAATCATTGCCTTTCTTGAAAAATGGCTCTATCCTCCACTTGAAAGGGGGCTCAGCATTATCTTCCATGTTTTACATAATCCTACTTGCCAGTCACAGTGGATTGCAGGGAAAAATCTCTAGATCACATTGGGAACAAATTGAAGATGGGACCCAAGGACCTGGGTATTCATTCACAGGTGTTATATCTTGAAGTATTAAAAAGCTCTTTCTCTGAGAGAATGAGATGGTTGCTTTGTGTTCTAAAAGGAAGAGAAGACCTACCTACACAAAAGAGGAGAAAACAAGAGGGAGACCAGCTGGACTAGGGCAGTGAGTACCATCTCCAAGCAACTCCAAGGTTGGGGAGGAGAGGAGAGAGCCAGGGAGAGAGAGGTGAAGGGTATTTTAAGAGTAGGAAATATCTTCCTTTAGTGTTTGTGTTACTGTCATCTCTCTCCTCCTCTGTCTTCCCACAAATCATCATGAAAGATTTTCTAAGGGAATTTTGTCCTTGATGTTGGAATTTAAAGAGGAGTAGAGTCTTATATATGCATGGTTATGGCACAACACAAAGACCTCTCACATGAAGAGAGAATCAAAAGAGGTCATGAGGCTGTGAATCTGACCACTTGCATTGCAGACCCTCAAATTAATAGAAGTTATAGGTAAATCTTGGGACTACCCGTGTGATGGATGGCAAAACCAGTCCTGGATGTAAAATGAAATGATAAGAACACTGTCCTGAAAAACTAATCCCTGGGGAAAGGCAGGCTTTCCTTCCCTTTCAGCCAGCCCTTCTTCAGGAAACCTAATTAGCACCACAGGCCCCTACCTTTTGGATTGTAAATATCTACCTCCAAGAACCCAACTACTCCCCTTTGAAGTGTAAATTGTCTGGCAGGCACAAGGCCCTGGTTTTGATCCCCAGCATGCAAAACAAAATAAAAAAGAAATACAGGATGGCATAAAAGGTTGAATGTAAATAAAAATCATAAAGGAAGTGAAATAAAATAGAATAACCAGCTTCATGGTTTCAGGCCCAAGACAGGAGATTTAGAGGCCTGTGAGAAGAAACGGGTTTTCCCCCTTACTGTACACTGCTTCTGTAAACATGCCCCCCAACTAGAAACCCCCGTGCAGTGCTTTCTATCCTGTACACTAGAAAGGTGCCAGGTAGTGAAAAACCAGCCTCTATCTCAGAGCAAAGCCTGTCCAAGGAAGGAACATGACCTTTGTCCTTGGAAAGACCCACAGAGCACTCCTAGGCACATTCCCACCCTGCTAAGTGGTTATTCTACAAATAACAGGAGAGATCTGCTGCACCAGGTGTCCCTGACTCAGTCAGGCTAGGTGGGGACCCATAGCAACCCCCTAGCAGCCACCAATCAGCATGAGACAGGGAAATACCTGGGATGCCAGATGACCCTCCCAGTAGTTTATGGTGTTGGGAAACCATGTAATTCAGCATGAACACCCCTCTTGGCTTAAACCCCCATCAGTTCAAATGAATACCCTTTTGTAGTAACCAATCACCCCTACCCAACTTGTTCCCACCAGTGAATGTGCTAATCATGTTTTAGAGTTGTTATTTGATTTTTCCCGAGATGTGTGATGATTTGCTAAGAGATGCTATGACGTATATGGGGGTCCCTGCCTTCTCCAAAAAATGTATAAAACTGCTGCAAACCCTGGGCCTCTCAACATTATTTCGAGCTAGCGTGGAGGACTGAGCTACCTCGCAATAAACACCTCTTTGCTGTTTACATAGATCTTGGTCTCTGGTGGTCTTTTGGGGATACCGAATTCGAGCATAACAATAGCCGATACATGTTGTGAGAAAGTGGGGATGGGGGCTCAGAATTTGGAGTTTATTCCTCGCCACCCCTCCCCCACCAGCCCCCTGCCACTGGCATAAAAACAAAGTTTGAGTTCTCCCCCTCTCCAAGTGCCATTTATCATTTCTTGACTGATTCCTGCAACATGTGGGGCTCAGGTTAATTTTTCCATTTTCTCTGAAAGAAGACCCTGCCAATAGTGTTACATGCCCAAGTCAATAAATAGTAATCCACAGGCAAGCAATTCTGAAGCAATGATTTTTTTTTGAAACAGTGAGTCTTAAAATAAGATTTGCTAAGCGCTAATGAAATTTGAGGATTCTCTTTATCCAAGTCTTTATTTTATTCCTGTAGGTACCTAATGCACAATTATATAGACTGCTTTCACTAAACAAATACTTAAGGATTCCTAAATTGGTGATCATAATCAAGAATTAACCAGTTGTCAGAGTTTACTGAAGAATCTTGTACAGATATCTAGCTGTCCCTGAATGCTAAAAATTTCCCATAGTGCTAGATGCACATAGAGACCAGGATTTCCATAATTTTCAGACTGAACTGTCTTTATCTGCATTATCAATGTTGACATGAGTGGGTCACAGTTTCAATTGCTGCTGCTCCTTAATAAATATAAATGAATGATGTTTTACTCTGGATCATTTTGTTTCATATAATTTTGTGTAATTGCTCCAATGTTACCATTTTTATGTTAATGTTGGCCCTCTTCTAGTCTTTGTTATCACTAAGTTCTTTGCCTGTGGGAGATGGGAACAGCTTGGATAGGTGGGCTGCAGTACCTTTTGTCCTATGATGGCAGAAGTTTGAGCAATTTTATTTCTTATACCTTTTAAAGCATGTTAATCGTTATTTTTTCCCATTTTTTTTATTTGAGCAATTTTAAAACTACTGAACTAAGAGATTTGGGTAATGCCTTTGTAAGCAGTTTTTCAATCTGGGCTTCTAATAGACTGGAGTGGTGGAAAGTTGTCTTCACTTTCACTTTGGAAAAGTCAACAACTGCATTCTGAAGTACCCTTTCTTTTGTTTCTCTACAGTTGGTAGTGATGTCCCCTCATTTATTTTTTATTATAGAAATTTGGATTTTTGTTTCTTTTTCTTTTCTTTTAAAAATTTATTTATTTGTTCTAATTAGTGTATTCTTTTTCTTGATAAGTAAAGATTTATCAATTTTTATTGACCTTTTCAAAGAACAAACTTTTGATTTTGTTGATTTTTCTATATAGTTTTCTATTCTCTATTTAATTATTATTTTTTTAATACTAGGGATTGAACCCAGAGTCACTTAAATACTGAGCCACATCCTCTTGTCTTCTCTCTCTCTCTCTTTCTTTTTTCTTTTTTGTATTTTATTTAGAGACAGGGTCTCACTGAGCTGCTTAGGGCCTTACTAATTTGCCAAGACTGACTGTGAACTTGTGATCCTCCTGCCTTTACCTCCCAAGCTGCTGGGATTAGAGGCATGTGCCCCTGGGAATTTCTATTAATTTCAAATCTTTATTTTTTTCTTCTGCTCATTTTAGGCTTAATTTTCTGTTACATGTCTTAAGGTACAAGGTTAAGCTATCAATTTGAGATCTTATTTCTTTTTAAATATAGGCATTTACAGCCATACATTTCACTTTAAGCACTATTTTAGTGGCATGTGGTAAGTTTTGGTATATCTCAAAATATTTAAAAAATGTCCTTATGATTTCTTCTTTAATTTAAGACTGTGTTGTCTAATTTCCACATATTTGTGAATTTCCACCATTTTTTTGTTCTTCATTTCAAACTTCATTCCCTTGTGATTAGAGAATATACTTTATATTATTTCAATCCTTTTAAATTCATTTAAGCTTGTTTTACAGCTTCACATATGGTTTTTCCTAGAGAATGTTTCATAGGTATTGAGAAGAATGTATAATCTGCTGCTATTGCTGGGAGTGTGCAGTATGTATCTGTTAGATCCACTTAGTTTATACTGTTGCTCAAGTGTTCTATTTCCTATTGAGAAATTTTATCCATTTTTTCAGAAACAATGGCTTTATTATTCACAAGACAGCCTGCAGCATAAGCATCAGCACATTTACTTTGGTTCCTTGAGGCTTGATTCCCATAAGATAATATAAAGAGGCTTGGGTGATACCCACAGAGGCAATAGTGCGTGTTATAGGAGAGGACTCCAAGCTTTGGGAACCTGGATCTTTTATAATGAGCAGTAAGCCCACATGGCCTAGAGGAGTCATTATCTTGTTTGGTGGAGAATAAGTAAATCTGTCTTCGATCCAAGGAAAACATAATCTTTATCTTCCAGGATTATTTACTATATGACCATTCTTGAAAATGTAGTTCTGAACAGATTATTATTAGTGCTTCTGCAAGACAAGTGAGAAACCTATGAAAAATTGTCTCTCAATAATTACCTAAATCTTTCTCATCACTAAAAATGAAAACAATCCATAGTCTCTTTTCCCTCCAGTTGATACCCTATCTAAACTAGTTTGGGTTGCTCTAACAAGAATATCATAGACTGAGGTAATTAAACAACAGAAATTTATTTCTTAGGCTTGGAAACCTGACATTCTACACTTTTTGTTTTCTTTAGTGCTAGGGATTGAACCCAGGGCCTCATGTGAGCTAGGCACTTTACCACTGAGCTACATCCCTAGCCCCGACATTTTGATTTTTACATGCCTCAGGCCTTCTTCTCCTCTACTGTTCTCCTTTAGTTCTTTCTTTTGAATAAAAATAATATTCTAAATGAAAAGAATATACTAATTGAAATACTTAGTCCAGCATTTTAGTTCCTTTAGAGTTTTTTGCATTATTTACATAAAGGCAAACTTACTATATATACGTAACACTTCAGAATCTACTTCTAGATTACATTAAGACTGCTTCTTTCTCCTCTTTATGCTATTGTTTTATATATATACATATATATATATATATATAAATAAACATATTTGCTGCAGTCTGGCTGGGCACAAAATCACAAGTCACTCACAGCTTTGTAGATTCAAACAGCAATTCTTTATTCCCGATCTCACACCGGCACTCTACACACATGTTCTGGGGAAATCCACGTTCTTAGCCAAGTTCCACGTTCTGGATCCCAAAAACTCTCTGAATCCCGCGGAGAACTCAACGGGAACTCCAGGAGCGGGCACGCCTGAGGCAGCAGGATACGCCCTATTCCCAGCAGGGTACACCTTAAACCTGGAACCGCCCTAAACCCAAGGAGAGCCCTAAACCCTGATCCGCCCTAAACCCGGATCTGCCCTGGTCCTTGAGCAAGGTCACCTAACATGCAATGTCACTGCAAAATGTCCAAGCCAGTCCATTTCCACGAGTCCTTCCTCTAAGCAACATGGGGTATGCTGGCAAGGAAATTGTCATACCTACTTGGCTAATGGCTCTCAGCACATATTTATACATAAACATGATTTATTAAAAATAAATATGTCATTTATATATTTTATTATGTAATAAATAATACATATTATATATGTATTTTATTATACATAAATATATTATTGTTATTATTGTTTTATATATAATATTTTCATATAGTGTATATAAAGCAACAAGAATATATAATATATAAATATATAAAAATAATATACAAAAGAATATATAGATAAAAATGTATATTATTTATATATTGCATTTATATCCTACAAACCCAACAATATATTGTTCCTTCTGGTAGCCACTGTTTCTTTTTCTTAAAAGATTTTTATTATTGGTTGTTCAAAACATTACATAGTTCTTGACATATCATATTTCACACATTTGATTCAAGTGGGTTATGAACTCCTATTTTTACCCCGTATACAGATTGCAGAATCACATCGGTTACACATCCACTGTTTTACATATTGCCATACTAGTGTATGTTGTATTCTGCTACCTTTCCTATCCTCTACTATACCCCCTTCCCTCCCCTCCTCTCCCATCTTCTCTCTCTACCCCATCTACTGTAATTCATTTCTCCCCCTTGTTTTTTTTCCCTTTCCCCTCACTTCCTCTTATATGTAATTTTGTATAACAATGAGGGTCTCCTTCCATTTCCATGCAATTACCCTTCTCTCTCCTTTTCCCTCCCCCCTCTTGTCCCTGTTTAATGTTAATCTTCTTCTCATGCTCTTCCTCCCTACTCTGTTCTTAGTTGCTCTCCTTATATCAAAGAAGACATTTGGCATTTGTTTTTTTAGGGATTGGCTAGCTTCACTTAGCATAATCTGCTCTAATGCCATCCATTTCCCTGCAAATTCTATGATTTTGTCATTTTTTAGTGCAGAGTAATACTCCATTGTGTATAAATGCCACATTTTTTTTTTATCCATTCATCTATTGAAGGGCATCTAGGTTGGTTCCACAGTCTAGCTATTGTTAATTGTGCTGCTATGAACATTGATGTAGCAGTGTCCCTGTAGTATGCTCTTTTTAGGTCTTTAGGGAATAGACCGAGAAGGGGGATAGCTGCGTCAAATGGTGGTTCCATAACCAGCTTTTCAAGAAATCTCCATACTGCTTTCCAAATTGGCCTCACCAATTTGCAGTCCCACCAGCAATGTACAAGTAAACCCTTTTCCCCACATCCTCGCCAGCACTTGTTGTTGTTTGACTTCATAATGGCTGCCAATCTTACTGGAGTGAGATGGTATCTTAGGGTGGTTTTGATTTGCATTTCTCTGACTGCTAGAGATGGTGAGCATTTTTTCATGTACTTGTTGGTTGATTGTATGTCCTCCTCTGAGAAGTGTCTGTTCAGGTCTTTGGCCCATTTGTTGATTGGGTTATTTGTTTTCTTATTGTTTAATTTTTTGAGTTCTTTGTATACTCTGGATATTAGGGCTCTATCTGAAGTGTGAGGAGTAAAAATTTGTTCCCAGGATGTAGGCTCCCTATTTACCTCTCTTATTGTTTCTCTTGCTGAGAAAAAACTTTTTAGTTTGAGTAAGTCCCATTTGTTGATTCTTGTTTTTAACTCTTGTGCTATGGGCATCCTATTAAGGAATTTGGAGCCCGACCCCACAATATGTAGATCGGAGCCAACTTTTTCTTCTATCAGGCGCAGAGTCTCTGATTTGATATCAAGCTCCTTGATCCATTTTGAGTTAACTTTTGTGCATGGTGAGAGAAAGGGATTCAGTTTCATTTTGTTGCATATAGATTTCCAGTTTTCCCAGCACCATTTGTTGAAGATGCTATCCTTCCTCCATTGCATGCTTTTAGCCCCTTTATCAAATATAAGATAGTTGTAATTTTGTGGATTGGTCTCTGTGTCCTCTATTCTGTACCATTGGTCCACCCGCCTGTTTTGGTACCAGTACCATGCTGTTTTTGTTACTATTGCTCTGTAGTATAGTTTGAAGTCTGGTATCGCTATACCGCCTGATTCACACTTCCTGCTTAGAATTGTTTTTGCCACTGTTTCTTATGAGAAGTCAGTGGTAATTTTATTGTGGTTCCCTTGCATGTGGTGAGTTATCTTTTATCTTGCTGCTTTCAAGATTTTGTCCTTGTTATTGTCTTTCAGCATTTTGGTTACCATGTGTCAGAGTGTAGATCACTTTGTATTTAATCTACTGGACATTCTGAACTTCTTGGTGTGTAGATTAATGTTTTCATCAAATTTGTGAAGTTATCAGCCATCATTTCTTCAAATATTTTTCTCCTTTCTCTTTCGGCTTTCTCATATTCCCATTACATGTATGTTGGTGTGCTTAATGGTATCCTACGTTTCTCTGAAACTATTCATTTGTCTTCTTTCCTTTTGTCCTTGTTCCTTGGATTGTGTAATCCCTGTTGATCTAAATCCTAACTTACTGTTTCTTTCTTTTGCCAGCTTAATCTACTGTTGAGCCCCTCTAGTTATTTTGTTCATTTGTTATACTTTTCAACTCTAAAATTTTAATAGATTACTTTTAATACTTTTAAAAATACTTTCAATAGATTACTTTTAATTTTTAAATAGATTTTTTAATACTTTCAGTAAATTACTTTTAATCTCTTTTTTGATAGTCTATATTTGTTGGAGCATTGTTCTTTTACTTCTTTAATTATGTTGTCCTTTAGTTACTTGAACATATTTATGACAGCTGTTTTTGAAGTTTTTATCCTGTAACATGCTAGAGCTAGGGACAGTGGCCTGATTTTCTTGGGGTTGACTCCATTGTCAACAGAATGCTGGAGGGGAGCAGTAGCCTCAGATCTTCTCCACTTGCCTCTCTTAGATTTTAGTCTTCACTTTTCCAGTGAGATGGGGTGAATGAGATTGGGGCATCAGTATTTTTGTTCTGTTGTGGCTTGAGTAGAGTCTGTGCCCTACACCAGGAAGCCAGATTCAATAGGGAGGCCCAGACCTCCCAGTACCTATTTCTTGGAATAGAGTCTTTGCAACATAGTGCTCACAGAATTAGGAAATGCTGTACTTGCCTCTCTGCCTCCCTGTCTGGAATGAGGAGAGAAGATCCCTGTGTTCTTCTTCTTCTTCTACTTTTTTTTAATGGGTCCTAAGTGAGGTTTCTGTCATACTGGGCTGGAAGTAAGAGGGGAAGAAGTGGATCATGACTCAGATGCCTTAGATTCTCACTATTCTTTAATAGGTTTAGTAGATTTTCCTGAACAAATGTTTCTTTATTTATGCATACTCTTAGGACTATTTTCATAATTTTTAAAATATATTTTAAAATAATTTTCACCAGTTGTGGTAATTTTACGAGAGAGATGGTCTGTGGAGTTCCTCACATTATTCCAGAAGTTTTTTCCCCTTTCCCATTTTTTGAAGGCCCTGGTCTTTATCTGGGTTGTGTGGCCTACAGAATGATAAGATGTTACTTTGATTCTTGGCAGCCCTGTCAGCCTCTATGACTACAGGGACTTGTGCTTTCTACATTCCTGTTATCTTGATAAAACTCTGCCGAGGCCTGCTCTTCTGCCTCAAACCAAGACAAAATTGTGAAAAAATAGCACTGCTATTGACATCCCCAGAGTTAGATATAAAATAAAGGCTAATTAATTACAATATATCATAAAGCCCATAGTTTTTCTTCGAACTTTACAGATAATTTAAGGGAGTTCAAATTCTCCAGAATGAGTTCCTAATGGGAATAATTCTTCATAAGTTGTATAGGATATGTTTTGGAGTCAGACTTGACTGCTATTTTCTAATTGTGTGACCTTGGGTAAATTAAGTTTTTGGGTCTCAGTGTCTTCATCTTTAAATGGGATCAATATTTTGCTTATAGGATTGCTATAAAAATTAAATAATGCACCTTTTGTGAAGTGCTTCTCACATTAGTAAATACATAGCACATGAGAACAATTGCTATTTATACTTGGAGATGGCTTCCTTAGCAAATAGACTTCATGAAAGTTATTTAAATGTAATTTTCTTCCCCTTGAGATTGTAATAATTAAGACTTCCAGAGTAACTTAATATTATACTTGAGATTTAATCCACAGGAACCACAAATGTTCCAGAGAACCCTGGCTGGGAAACAATATCCTTTGGAAAATATGAGACATTTTGTGGAAAATATGGGTGGTATAGGTTGGTGACACTTTATCCAGCAGAGGAGTAGACAAGTATGATGAAAGACAGGAACCCAACATTCCTGAAGCTTATGTTTCATGTACTTACCGTTCCCTGTTGTTCTTCCTTCAATGTCCTTCATCCCTTCCTCTATTTTCACTGCTACACTAAGATTTATTATAAAGAAGAAAGACCTGATTGGGTGTGGTGGCACAAGCCTATAATCCCAGTGACTCAGAAGACCAAAGCAGGAGGATTGCAAGTTCAGGGCCAGCCTCAGCATTTAGCGAGGCCCTAAGCAACTTAGTGAGAGCCTGTCTCAAAATAAAAACATAAAAAGGACTGTGGATGTGGCTTAGATGTTAAGTGCCCCTGGGTTCCATCCCCAGTATCCACTCACCCCCCAACTCCAGCAAAAAAAAAAAAAAAAAAGAAAAGAAAAGAAAAAAGAAAAAGAAGAAGAAGAGAAACCTGTCACTGGAGAGAAAAAAAATTCCATGTTTCACACTAAGTTAGGCTAAGAGTATGGTTCAAACCTGAAATCTATCCATACACAAACAGTTGGAATCTACTTAAAATTTAAGTGTCTGTGTTTAAAGAAGTTAATATATACCAATTAGATAATTAAGCATCTAATAGGGCAGGATTGTTCTAGGCACCAGAGATAAATTGGTGAACAAGATGAACAAAAAGTTCATGAAGCGCCTAGAAGTTAATATTAAGCAGTCATTAAAATTGTTACAAGCTGTTTTTTGAAAAACTTTTTATTATGGAAATTGTCAAACATACAAAGCGTAGAGAAACCATAATATTCCTATCACTCAGTCCAGCAATTATTAACACATGGCCAAACTTGTTTAATACGTAACTCCCAGCCTTCAAAACCTTTTGAAAGGCCCAACAAAAGATACTTGGATTTTAGCTTCCACAACTCCCTTCTCCAGTTTGTGATTTTTTAAAAATCAGGACAAAGCTCATAATTTTTTTCAATCTTGGCATTGTGACAATGGTTTCATTCTTCTCAATAGGCCAGACTCCCATGAGAAGCCCAGGAATACACAGAACTTTCTTACCCAGCACTGACCTGCTTGCTGCTGGTATACTCTGGCCCTTAGGGCATAAATTAATGTAATTAATTCTAGGCATGGAAACTAATTCTTAAAAACTCTTTGTGCATGTGTATGTGTGTGTGTGTGTATGCATAAATATATATGCATATATATTTATATATATACATATATATATTATAATATACATATATATATATATAGTTCAAGGATCCCACCAACTATAGTGAGCATGACTTTGCCAAAACATGAATAATTCTCTATGGCCTTGACTCTATTTTCTCTTCTAATGATTTGTCATTCTAGCATTCTACCTGTCCCCAGTCCCTCCCTACAATCCAAGCCTGCCACCTCAGCTGCCCTAGCTGAGGTCCTGCTCAAAGCAGGAGAACTACCTCTCAAACTTCTGTGTCTGCACATGTGAAGTGGACAGAGATCTATGCTACGTAACTCCCGGGTCCACACCCGTTTCCTTCCTTCTGTTAAGATGAAATAAGATTGAGGATGAATAAATCGTGGAAAAAAAAAAGCAGCTTCCTTAATTTCAGGTTTTTAAAGAAAAATAAAGAGGAAAACCTGATAGGAAATACACTAAAACACTACCAAGATTTGAAAAGGGCTGTTAAGATTTGGAGTGTTATTTCTAATTACTCCTTTACAAAATTATGTAATATTCAATATTTTCTATAATTAACAGATTATTTCATCAGTCAGAAAAAAGGAAGACAAACACTAAAAATCTCTCCAAAGTCACAGTATTAAAAATTGTGAGCAAGACTGAAATGGTATTAAATCATTTCATAAGACATATTGGTCAGAGACTTTTTAAAAACATTATAATAGTTATCTGACTGTGAAATGGTGTGGTTTTAAAAAATACCTTTGGAATATGAATGTTTATGATTTTTGTTTTCTGATTTCAGAGTTAATACATGACCACTTTAGAAAATTTGGAAAGTACAGAAAGCACATAGACGAGAACAAATATTACCCTTAGTAAACTTACAGTGGTAGCCATGGAACACTGTGAGGAGCAGAGTCAGAGACACCTCCAGCAGCCACTCCCTAGGAATTCTCAGGAGCATCCACCCTAGGCCATACCCCCAGCCTCTCCCAGCCAATGGCTGATTCTGGGGGACTGCTATGGTCAGACCATTTCTCACTCATGGGAGAATCCCTCACTGACAAGAATATTCATTTATAATTTTTCTTCCCCCAGGGCTCTGTATTCTTTAAGGCTCAGTCATAAAACATTCTAATGAAATCTGAACTTGATGTACATCCTATAGAATGTTACACTAATCCATTACATTGAAGGTGTCATGCTATGTGGACATGGTGAGCAAGAAATGCCTAAAATGCTAAAGGCCTTGGTAAGACACTGGAGCCCCAAAGAATGGGAGACAAATCCTAGAAGACTCAGAAGCCCATCACATGAGTAAAGTTTCCCAGGCTCAGTAGTTAAGGGCTTGCCAGGATATCTTCCCCAAAGTAAAAGATAAAATGTGACTCTTGCATCCTTATTACAAAGAGAGAAACTTAATACTTGGTGAGTCATTTGAGGTTCTGAAGGCACCCCAGTCCACATCTAGGAAGGCTTTGCCAGCCACAAACTGAGCCACACAGAAATCTGCCAGCTTGGAAAGGAGCTGAGAGTAGAGATGAATTCTACAGCAAATGTAGATAGCACTGCAAGCAGCCCTGCTGCTGGTGCCATGAGATTCAGGAGCCCCTAATGGTATTGAAGATGTCAGGAGTGGGAAAAGTTGCAGTGTGGCAAGCCCCACTGGGAGAATTCACGCCACGGGGGTTTTACTGTGCCATTTGCAGCAAAGAATTATATACCTTTTAAGAACTAGCTTCTGACATGTCAGTGGGTCCTGTTATGGCTAGAATGCTTGACCCACAGAGCACCAAGTAACCAGTCATCCAGGTTTGCCCATTATGAGTTTAGTTTTTTCGCCCTCAACAAGTAACAAAGTGCAATAAGCCTAGTAGCATGCCACAGGAAGATGGAAATGGATTGTCTGAGCCTGAGACCAAGTAGGGTCAGAGGGCATGAGTCAGGTGCATGAGCAAGTAGCTCAGACACCCATGTCACCTGCAATGGCTATACCAGTGTCCTTCCTTCAGCTCATACCGTCACATCTATGTGGGAATCTCATGCAACCAGAAGGAGGGAGAGAAAGAAAATGGGTTTGGGAATGAGTCGGTTGAAAAGTAGACAGCAGCTTTATTACACTTTCAAGGGTAGACTTGAAAGACATGGATTAAAATCTTCTCAATGGGACAGGGGCCTGGAAAGAAAAGAGAATTAGAGTAAAGTTTTGGGATAATAGTATATAGATAAGAGTGGGTGCAAATTGTGAAGATTTTTGGATCATTTAGTCCGTCAAAAATCAACCACACAAGAGATGCTCAACAACCACATTGAAACAAAGAGGTGTTTTTTTTTTTTTTTTTTTTTTTTTTTTTTTTAACATTGGCCAGTCTTCCTCATTGACCATCCCAGAACTGGCACACTGTACATACACATGAACAGGGAGGCCACAGTGCAAAGACAAAGGCTTCCATGGATGCAACAACACATATGCCTATCACCAAAGCTGGTTTAGCTACTGTCACCTCTGAATGTTTAACCTTCCAGCAACCAAGACCAAGCTGAGTCCCCCAAATCACAATATTTCTTGAGGAGATCAACTAGAACTTGATGGCAAGTAAACTAGCCTGGGCCTCTTCTATGTTTCTATATCAATCTTTGTAGGGGAAAAAAAAAAGACTATTTGGGAAATGAATTTGTTTTTCTTCCCCACAAAGCCTCAACCAACACTACTTTCTAAGGACTTAGAGAATTCTTGATTTATAGAGGTGAGTTTCCGCACAACATAGCACCCAACAAGAAGCCCATTTCAGAGCAAAGTAGATGTGAGAGTGTACCCATGACCATGTACAGAATCATCTTGAAGTAGCTGGCCTAAAAGGGCATTGGAATGTCCTTCTTGGACACAATACTCTTCAAAGATGTGTGCCATCCTTTCAGATGTAGTATAGACAGTAAATCAGAGAACTTCACATAGTACTATGCCACCTGTAGGAAGTAGACAAGTTTATAACACCACAGGGGTGTGCATCATCTTCTTTCCATTACTATAAGAAAACACCTAAATCTAGGTAACTTACAAGGAAAAAGAGGAGTATTCATACACAATTTTGGAGGCTAAAAATGAAAACAGCATGGCACAGCCCCTCATGAGGATTTTATGACAGATGGCATAATAGTGGGAACACATGTGAAAGGCATCACATGATCAGACAGGAGGCCAGAGAGTGACTGGGGTCCCACAAGAACTATACGCCTCTCTTCTGAGGGAGTTCTAAGGAACTCCCACGAGGCTCCACCTCTTAAAAGTCCTACCATCTCTTAATACCACCACACTGTAGACCACGCTTCTAAAACACAAACCCTTGGGGGTCTATCTCAAATCATATCCAAACCACAGCAGGGTAGAAGCAGAAAGGCTCCACTTACCATCACCCCCAGTAACACACTAGGGACTTCGTGCTTCCTAGGTGACTCTGGGCTCTCTGGAGTAAAAAGTCCTGGTACTCACAGGGCACACTTTTGTGAGGGGGGGTCTCGCTGACCTACATGCTATGGCTACTGCCATGGCATTTTGAATTCCATGCACTCATGGGCCAGCAGATAACAAAAATCATTAGCATCATAGCAGGACAATTGAGCATCCCAGAACTCGCACACTGTACACAGTAGAAAGCACACGTAGGTAATCCACTTAGGTTCTTCTTGGTAACTCTTGCCCAACTCAGTGAATGGACCCATGAAGCAACCCAGGCCTGAGCTGAGTACAATTATCAAGGGCTCAGACCCTGCAGGAATAAGGGTTTGGGTCACAGCACTAGGTAAGTCATCAAACCTTCCCTCAGGATGAAAAACACACAGTTCCTTGAATACATGGAGCAAAGAATCTGCTATACAAGCATTGGGGCAGCTACCAGAGTGCACTGCTCAGATCCCCTTTCAAGAGAGAATTGTTGCTATGAGTATAGCTAATTGTATACACCAGGGCTGTGCTTTGCACAGGCTACATGCAGCCAATGACTGAGCCAGGTAGGGGCTCTAGGGATGATCCTGTCTGATGCAGGGCTCAGATAACGAGCCACATTTGCTCCAGGATTTACTGACTTTCTTAAATCTACACAGCAATATGAAGGTCTTCCTTCCCCATCCGTCATCCTTTCCTGTCTCCTTCATAGGTGTCAGACCTGCATGACAATCTGAAGCCTTTCCCTGCCTACTCCAACTCCCTGCCCAGTTATTCTTCGTAGACATTTCTCCCAATGAATCTTTTGAGATTCTAATTCTGTCTTGGCATCTAATTCCTCAGTGTGTTTGAACTGACATATCAATATACAAGGATAAATACCAGCACTGTGAAGTATTATCTTTGAACAATATTTATTTATTTGGAACAACACTGTGAATGAATGCCCATATCTGAGTGATTATCAGTTCTACAAACTATTCAAACTTGAACCTCAATTCCAGTCAATTCCAGTCATGGTATATAGCTGAGTAACAGTTTTCACATTTGCCTTAGCTCTCTTGCCAGTGCCATAAATTTAATATTTCCAGGTGGATCTTTCTTATACTTCTAATGTTTAGGCCTCTATTGTCACTGTATGGGAATTATTGGGATGAAGTCTTTATATAACATGGTAAGTTTCTGTGAAGTTGATATAACAGAGAACCGAGAATAGCAAGCAGCTATAGTCATGAGGTGTGTATTATTTTATACTTACTCCTGGTTCATGATTCCAAATAGACAAAATTCAACTTTCATGTTTTAAAAGTTATCAAGTCATTAACATAAGGCTTTGGCTGAGACACAGGTCAGAAACAGCAGTGGAATCTGTAAAGGAGTCAGGGAGGCACAAGAGTCAGATTCAGGTGAGAACTAGAGGTGGAATATGAATTAAGTGTAAGGTATTATTGTACACATAATGTGTGCAATAATAATACTTTTATTTAATACAATTTTATTAGTAATTTTATTACTAATAATTTTATTACTTAGTAATTTACTTAGCAATTTAATTTTTATTGAAAATAAAACTGAAGTTTAACTGTGTTTTTAATTGTAAAGTTTTGCACACACATACAATTGAGATTGCTCTAATTTTTAGATGGATACGTTAAATTGTGCATCATCTATGTTGGCTTGAGTGGGCCATGAATTTCCACTAAGATATATAGGGTTTATATTAATACTGTGGTTGTAGAAATACTAATTGCTTTTACTTCTGTTGACCATTTGGGGTGTTTTTTTTTTTTTTTAACATCACTGCAATAAAATCAGATTGTAGTAATTATATTAGCTCCTTTCAAATTCTTTTTAATCACCCAATTCTTTTCCCAGTGGGAGATGGAAACAGTTTGTATAGATAGACAATAGACTCTCTAATTTGAACAAAATAGTTGGAAGTAAAAAACAATTGAGAATATTGACCCAGGAGACTTTAAATAATGCTTCTGTAAATATTTTATCAAATAGCATTGTAATGGAAAAAGAGCAACTTGTACTCATGCTATTTTGGGAAACTCTATTATGATACCCTCTTTCCTTCCAAGCCCTGCCCTATTTGTGATTGGCTTCCTTCATTGTAGTCCTCAGGTACCTATTGCCAGAAGGATCAGTGAACCATGCACTGCATGCTGCTGCAATGCTCTTCCTAATGTTCATTTTTCTAACATGAGAATATTTTTCTTCACTGTGACCTGCCTATAATTTACCTTTGTTAGACTCACCAGGAAACTAACAAGTCTGAACAGTCCTATTTTGTTGCTAGAGGTGAACCTCTAATTGCCAGATGCCTTGTTTCCACCAAAAGATGAATTTAGGGATGAGCTGGTATCTGGTGACCTGACAGTCTTCTGATATCTCTGCTCACTTTTAGTCTCCACCTCCTTCATGAGGACACTTGGGTCTCACGGACAAGTCCCTTAAACTCTATTCATGTGCAGAAATCATCAGCAACTGTTCTTCCCAACTTGGTCTGTATATGTCTGGCTCCAGGGCCTCTGATGCTGGTGTTTACTTCTCACAGACCATAGTTCTTCTCTTCCTCTGAATCATGTTCAGTCATTTCCAATGGCCATAGCCCCTGCTAGTTCAGCTGGATTTTGATAAGAACAGGTGACTGCCATCCTAAGCATCCAGAACCACAGTTCTTGAATCTCTGTTTTTCTCTTCCACACTCGGTGGACGGAGGGAACCGTCTTCCCCTCTCACTCATAAGAGACACTTCTTTCAAGTGAAAATCCTAGCCGATTAGATGATACAATGACCAATAAATGAAAAACCAATTGAAACACAAACTGCATTTATAATTTAATCTGAGGTAGGTGAATAAAAGGGATGTAGGGAGTTCTGGAAGGAAACATACCAAAATATGAACAAGTGCTTCTGTTGGGTGATGGGATTGTGGGTAATAGTTATACTACCTCTCAATCTCATTATGTATATTTCAAATTTTCTACAATAGCCCCAGGTCTTTGAGCAGTAGTAATGTAAAATGCTGGGGAACAATTCAAAATATAGTGTCACAAATGCTGTAAGGCAAGCAAAGTTGTAAAGGCAGAGAATGCCCAGTTTATAGAATGAAGACCTGTGCAGCTAGGTATGGTCATGGGATTACAATATGGGTCACAATTCACAATGCACAATCCACAATCCAATGAACCATAGAAAGAAGAGTGCATTTGCAGTGGGTATCTTTGAAGGGGTCCAGCATGCCTTCTCCTACCCCCTTCCTGTCAGCTGTAATGCAGGAGTAAGAAAGGGTGACTCTTACAGATGGTGGTGGGAGTCGAGGATGGAACACATTTCTAAGAAGAGGTTGGAGCTCACAGGAGAAAAAATAGGGTACAACTCTTGATTGAGTTAAGCCCCAGAGGCCAGATGAGGCTTAGAGGTAGAGAAAGGCTAATAGATGGGCTGGGAGCCAAAGAAGAGATGCGTGGGAACAGATCTCTTCATATACTGTTTCACATATAAGTTAGTGGCTTAAAAAAACAACAACTAAGCTTTATGTTTAAAGCCCCACATTTTGATAAGCTGCCTTGGAAGTTATGTCATAATATTACATTCCACTCCAATTTCAACTCAGTGAAACAAAAATCATATTAGTGGACTGCTAGTTGTTCAGTAGGCGGTAAGAATCTGTGTTTGGCATGGCAGAATGTCAAATCAGCAGCAAGGAGTCAATACTGGGAAAAACAAAAAGGGAGATGAGCAGAAAGGGCTTAGAGAAATTATTCCAGGAAAGGAGATATTATTCCAGGGTAGGACATAGGGAAAATAAATTGTTTTCAAGAGAAGAGAGGAAAATAACGTCAAAGTCCTCTGACAGTTTTAAAGCTATTTTTTTTTTTTTTTGTACTGGAGATTGAATCCAGGGCACTTAACCACTGAGCTACATCCCCAGCCCTTTTAAAAATTTTATTTAGAGACAGGTCTCGCTGAGTTGCTTAGTGTCACATTAAGTTGCTGAGGCTGGCTTAAAGCTATCCTTAAACACACTAGCTTTGCATTATTTTCCTGAACCCTGTTCTAGTTTTTTGTCTATTTTAATTAAATGAATTTATGAGTTCTTGTTAGAATCCATTGCTAATCTTTAACAAGCTAATCAACCAATCAGCAATCAACCAATTAATGTGTTTAAATAAAACTAAAATGATACATAAAATACAGTGCTAATTGAGGCTAATTAGGTGGTGATTTAAGGTTTTGAATCCAACATAACTCTGCTGATCTAGGCAGCTACTTAATACTCTAAAAGCAATAACTTGCTAACCAAAAACACAGTTATAATGTAAAGCAAAAAATAACGACACATTGGGTTTTATGTAAAAACATGCCAATGCATCTCTGCTCCACTCCTCCAGCTAGCTGGACAATGGATTAATGATAATAAAAGGCAATGATAGCAAAATAATAAACACATGTGTAGAGTACTTAAGAATCTTATTTCTTACAACAACTATGCAAACTTAATATTATTACTTCTCTTTTATATGAAGAATGTGAAACTTAAATAGTTTGCCCAAAGCCTCAGTAACTAGTCTAGTAGATAAGGAAATCAAAGCTGTATCTGGTGGACTCCAAAGATTGAATTGTTAACCTTTACAGCTATGCACGCTAAAACTTACTCTCTCACCTGGAATGCCCTAAAACACAGCATGACACAATAATAAGAATCCTTTATTGGTTCACATAGCACTTTCAAATACAGTTTTTGAGTTGTATTACCCTTTGTGTTATTCCCTATAGGAGGATTAGCAGGTCAGGTATGGGTATGTTCCCATTTTTGATGAGTGTTGAACACCAGAAAGATTCTCTGACTTTTCTAGGATTAGAAATGAGAAGCATCAAGTTAAGAAAGTTCATGAGACCATCCTCAGTTCCAACACCAAGTTCAGGATCTGAAAGACCACTCTCAGAGTCAATCATTTCCTGGAAGAACTCAAAAGAAAGCTGTTAAGTTCCTGGTTACAGTTCATCATGATGAAAGGATACAGATTATTCTCAGCTAAGAGACTAGATGTATGGGGCAGAAGCTAGGAGATTTCTGCCTGTGGAGCTTCTAGTTGTCCTTTCCCAGGGAAACTGAACAGTGCTGGCTTGTCTTGACAACAGTATATGACAAGGTGCAAAGAGTACTGCCAATCAATGAAGTGCACTGAGCCTCAGTGTCCAGCGCTTTTATTGGTAGTTGGTCACATAGATTGACTTTTCATTCAGCTGACTTTTCATCTCCAGCCCCTCTAGAAGTAGAGCTAATACTGTGTGTCCCCACCTTAGATCACCTTGTTAGACTACCTGGTGTGGACCAGGTAAGCAAACACCTTCTTATCAAGATCTACCATCCAGAGACTTACCATCTATCAGGAGCTGTATAGTTAATTCTTCGCTCTACAAGTCTAATATCTCATAGTGGAGAAATTTGGTCCTACTTCTAGGGTTTCTAGTCCAGGTTCTTTCTGTTGTAATTGTTTGGCCTGCAGGCTTGTCCTTATGAGATCCTTCTCTAATGTGCTGAGCTAAACAGAGCCTAATTGACAAATGATATCTTCTATCCATTTCGAAATCATTCTGTGCTTTCCCCATCATTGTTTATCTCTGTATTACAATTGTGTATTTAGTTGTCATAGTCATCCAGAACGAATCCTCAGAAAGGCAGGAGCCATGTTTGCAGCAGTGCCTGCTGTAGTCACACAGCTACAGCATTCATTAAACAGTATCACATAGTGATTAAAAGTGCTACCCTCTAGTTCAGCAGACCAGGATTTCCAGAGCACTTCTGCTGCCTCTTGGCAATGCAACATCAAGAGTGTTACTTAACTCCCCTGGGTCTTGCTTTCCTCATCCATTTATATGCAGTGCTATCGTTTTAACACTTGTGTGGCTCATACGTAGTGTTACAAACTGATGCCTTGTATCTTTATCAATTGGGAAAGTAACTGAAGTTTAAAGAAAATCTGACCCATTATTTCACTTTTATGCAAGGGATGTTTGGGGTCTTTCATTTTTTTTTCTTAAACAATTTTACTCTTTAAAAAAAAATTCAAAGGAAGATAGAATTTAGGATGAGATCAGTTTCCAGTTTTTTAGTGGCCTTCTGGTCAGTCAGGAATGCCCATTCTCACCACCTATCTGTGGTCACTGATGGCCGGATCTCCATTAGGGATGAATCTGTCCCTTTTAACCATGGAGAGTTTTGGATCTTTCACTCCACCCGAGAGCAAGCTGACCTACCATGTGTACCTTAGCACAGAGGGTGGGAAAGAGATTCATAAAAACTGATTAAAGCTCTTTTCTCTCCTGTGAATTATCTGTTTATATTCGTTGATTCTGGCCCATTTCTTTTCGTTGAGTTGTTTTTGTTGAATTGATTTGATCACTATTTATGAATCTTTTCAGAATATTCCTTTTTTTAACCTATAAAATAAAAACATTTTCTGTCACTTAATTTGTAACTTCCTTTGCTTTCAAATTTTATTGAAGATATGATCCATACTAATTTCTACATTTTTATTTTTTATGAACTGTATGAACTCTGAAGGGAAATTCAGATTTTTAAATTTGTCCTGGGCTTTTTCCAGCGATTTGGTAACCCTCTGTTGGGTGTCTATTTATTTGAGAGCTATTCTCCCTCTCTAGGAATCCTCTCTAATCTAATTCCAACCTTCATCTGCTGACTAGGGAGTGAGGTGGGCTGTCTTCCAGGTGAGGGTGTTCTCTGTCTTCCTGGATACCACTAGCTTCCTGGATACCACTAGCTTCCTGGATACCACTAGCTTCCTGGATACCACTAGCTTCCTGGTACTGTCCAGATTCTGCAGTCCAAGAGTCTCCACTCTTTTCATACTGGGAACAGATATCTCAATTGTTCGCCTTTGGTCCATGGCAATGAAAGGAAGGAGTTTGGCTCCTCCTTTGTATCATACCTAGATAACCTCCTTGTTGGTTGCCCTTGGTCCTTCTAGGAGAATCTCAGGAGCCTCTTCAACATTTTCAGCAGTCCTCATTGCATAGGTTTCGGGTATGATGTTGAGAGCCACAGTTTAGTCTGAATGACGCCTGGCATTTTTGCCAAAGGGAATGGTTGAAAGGTGACCCTGCTCCAGGATTAGGGTTGCTCCGGGATTAGGGCGGATCCTACTGGGATTAGGGCAGATCCTGCTGCCTCAGGCGACCGCTACTTTGGAGTTCCCATTGAGTTCTCGCGGGGTTCTGAGAGAATTGGCGCTTGGAGCCCGGTGGAGGGAGTGTATTCTCCGGAAGTGTGTGTAGAGTGTCGGTGAGAGTTCGGGAATAAAGAGTTGCTGTTTGAACCTACAAGACTTTGTGGCAGCTCAGTTATTTTGTGCCCAGCCAGACTGTGGCAGTATGGTTCTTTCTGCCTTCAGGTTTCAGATTTTTTTTTTTTTTCAGTCTCTGGTCCTCTTTTTTTTTTTTTTCCAAATATTTATTTTTTAGTTGTAGTTGGACACAATAGCTTTAATTAACTAATTTATTTATTTTTATGTGGTGCTGAGGATCAAACCCAGGACCTCACCTGTGCTAGGCGAGCACTCTACTGCTGAGCCACAACCCCAGCCCCCTGTGGTCCTCTTTCATTCCTACGTAGGTGTAGAGGGTTTTTTTTGTTTGTTTTGTTTTGTTTGTATGTGTGTGTGTGTGTGTGTTTTAAATATATTCTCTGTCATGTCTAGGAATTTAGAGGTACAAGACAGAGACTTTTTTGCTCTATATGTTTCTTGATTATTTTCTTCTCTTGATCACCTAATATTTTTATTCTAATCCATTGGTACTGTCCCTGGGTTTAGGTAGCTTAGATGGTCTAAGGCTTCCTGAAATTATAAAACAAAATTTTACGTATCTGTAAACCCACACATTTCTCTCAGGCAGAGGTCACTAATTCTTGTTTTCAAAGAAAGCCTGAACCAAAGAATTTAACAATTGCACGAAAGCAAAGGAGAGTATGATAATGATTCCATAATTTTAAAATCCAGACTGAAATTTTAGATTTAGTCAAGTTTTATTTAAAATCTGAGGACCTTTGATCAAGGGGGTGAGGGGGATAGGAATCTATTGCAGCCTCAGGTGATTTTTCTCATACATTGGAGCTGCTTTATGGGACTAGCATTCTGTATCATCATTTTCAGTTAAAACCTGAGGAGAGGGCTGGGGATGTGGCTCAAGCAGTAGCGCGCTCGCCTGGCATGCGTGCTGCCCAGGTTCGATCCTCAGCACCACATACAAACAAAGATGTTGTGTCCGCCAAATACTAAAAAAAGTAAATATTAAAATTCTCTCTCTCTCTCCCTCTTTCTAAAAAAAAAAAAAAAAAAAAAAAAAAAACCTGAGGAGAGAGGAAAGATAAGAAGAGTCCAGTATGAAGGTCCAGTATGAAGGTCCAAGCCTGGATTCCCATGGCAGGCACTCATGCAAACAATGGCCAGCAGCTAGGTGCCACTTGCTGTCCCTTTCTTTATTTTTTTCTTTGCTTGCTTGCTTGATTGTTTCATTTGGTGGTACTGGGGATTGTACCCAGGATCTCCTATATGCTAGCAAGTGCCCTACCGGAGAGCTACACTCCCAAACTCCTTGCTGTTCCTTTATTTCCCTTGACATTGACTTCAGAGAAAGGTGATTCAGCAGTAGTGATTGCAATTGCAAATAAAGAAAAGAGTTTGAGAAAATAATTATTTTCTTTCCTTCTCCAAAAAAGGCCAGAGGTTAAGCACAAAAATAAACCAATCTTAGCATGTAAATGAACAGCATCTGCTTTAATAATTGCACTTGGGATTCTGTAAACACAATGAAAAAGGGTTAAGTAGCTTGCAGCTTTTGGAAAACCATTTAATCTATCTTTATCAGCAGCCTACAAACAGAATCTGAGTGGTGACAATGGTGCATGATTAGATTGAGGGAGAAACTAACTTTACTAATCTCTAGAATAATCAAGAAAATGTCTGGCTTTCATAAATAACAGTGGAAGGAGAGTATGAACAGCCAGAAAGTGGTTATTCCTCTGCTTGGCTTTAAGCACAGTCTGAGGAATTTGCTTGGGTTATTTGAGAAATTCTTGTGGTACTTATGATATAATCAGGCAGCTTTTTATAACCCTCCTCGTCCTCCAGATGCTAATGATTATGGATGAAAATGGTCTACAGGAGCTATTGAGTAAGTTTTCCTTCACATCTCCTGGGAGGGTGTTTAGAAATATGAGGAACCCATCAAGAAATATGCTGCAGAAAGCAACAAATCCCCAGCCTTCTTTTCTGCTATGAGGGTGCTGAGATCAATTCTGAGCACCATTTTTTTCCCCTTGACATCACCCAGAAACTTCTCTGGTTCTCTGTAGAGAGCCATCCAAATTGTTTTGTGAAGTACTAGTATCCATGGTGTGTATGCACCACTGTTCATTTAACTATTTACACATTCAGCTTTCTGGCAGTTATTCATAAAGCTGCTATGAACATTAATTTCTGCATGAACATAAGTTTCCATTCCTTTGGAATAAATGCCCAAGAATGCAATGGCTAGGCCATCAGTTTTCATTTTATAAGAAATTGCAAATGTTTTTTTTCAGTGTGGCTGTATCATTCAATATTCCCACCAGCAGCTGAATCCAGTTTTCCACATCCTTGTTAGTGTTTTCACTATTCTTTATTTTAACCATTCTAATAGGTGTGTAGAGACATTTAACTGTGGTTTTAATTTTAAGTTTAATTTTTATTATGGCTAACAATATTGAACATCTTTTCATGTGTGTGTGAGTGTGTGTTTGTGTGTGTGTGTGTGTCTGTGTGTGTGTGTGTGTCTGTGTGTGTGTGTGTGTGTTTTCCCAATCTGGCTATCCTCCCCAGCAAAATGTCCATTTGTGCCTTCTGCCCATTTCCTGACTGGATAGCTTACTATTTTTACTGTTGAGTTCTGAAAGTTCTTTAAATATATTACATGCTAGTCCTTTCTTGAATTCCTGTTAACTTAATTATCTGAGTATTCTCATGTAAGTAGAATCATACAGTATTTGTCTTTTTATGACTGGTTTGTGTCACTTAGTAGAACGTCCCCAAGATTCACCTGTGTTGTAGCACATTTCAAAATTTTCTTCCTTTTTAAGGCTCGATAATATTCCATAGTAGGTATGTACCACATTTTGTTTATCTATACGTTCATAGATGGACTCTTGGGCTACTTCCACATTTTACCTGCTGTGAATTTTACCTGTGATGATCTTAAGTGTACAGATATTTTAAGAGTCTCTATGTAATTCTTTTGAATCTACTCAGCAGTAAGATTTCTGGATTGTTTGGTGCTATGGCTTGGATCAGTGTCCCCTAAAGGACCACATGTCAAAGGCTTGGTCCCTAGAGTGGCAGTATTGGGAGGTGATGGAGACTTTAGAACATGAGGTCTATTGGGAGGGCCTCAGGGCATAAGGAGTGTGCCCTCAAAAGGGACCTTGATTCCTCCCTTTTCCTCTCTTTTGCTTCCTGGTCATGAGGTGAAGAATTTGCTGCATCACACACTCTTCTCCATTGCAATCCACACCCTAACCAGAGACCTGCAGCAAGGAGTCTACTCAGTCTCAGGCTGGAACCTCGAAAATTAAGAGCTAAATAAACTTATATTTTTAAAAAAAAAATTTTTTTAGTTGTAGGTGGACACAGTATCTTTATTTTATTTATTTATATGTGGTGCTGAGGATAAAACCCAGTGCCTCCCACATGCTTGGCAAGTGCTGTACTACTGAGCTACTACCCCAGCCCTAAACATTATCTTTTATAAGTTAATTATCTCAGATATTTTGCTAGAATGATAAGCCTACTAATATGTGGTAATTCTATAACAACACTTGTTATTTTCTGGCTTTGCTATTGTTTTTTTGTCTCTGGGCAGAAGAAGAAAGCCGCCCCAACATGAGCCGAGAGAAAAATCAGGGCCTTAACAGATTATATGATGCCCATCCATGTTGGTGAGAGTGATCTTCTTTGCTTTACAAATTCAAATGCTAGATTTTCCAGGAATACCCTCATAGATATACCTAGGAAGGATGTTTTATCAGCTATCTGGGCATCCCTTAGCCCAGTCAAGTTGAAACATAAAATTAGCCATCACAGCATCTATATTTTGTGCTAAACCCTACTCTCTATCCCTGTGGAGAACTAAGTGACACTATGTGAAATCTGGTAGTGCACTGAGAAAGCTTTATGTCCTGTTCTGTAGTTGGCTGAGGGTAACTATTAGTTCTGAGGGATAGAGTTATATGTCTAGCCACATCGGTTCCAGAAAAGGGAATTGAATCTCTTAACCCTGTACAAGTAATGTAATGCTATTGTGTGTGTCGTTTTGAGCCTTCTAAAAACTTCCACCAAGAAAGTACAATAAGGTATAAAGTCAATTCTTAAGAAAAAGACAGACCACTGTCAACAGAGTCCAAAGTTCCTGCCATCCAAGGCTTACAAAGTATTCAGTCACAGAAAAGCATGAGGATAAGAAGGATAAACTGGTATAATTGGCAAACAATGTCAAGTAGCCCAGGACTGAGTGCTGGACAGGCTGATCTCATTCCAGTTCTGCTTCTTTTCTATTAACATTTTGTTATTTGGTGATTTGACAACTATGCCTCCCTTTGTGGGTTGATCTGTCCTTGACTGAGAACATTTGGTTTCAGTGATGTATTAAGGACATCCCACAAATGTCCGTCACTTTCACAAATAATTTTAAAGGCAGGCAAAGCAAGAGCAGGTAATGTTCTATGGAAAGGTAGAAAGGCCTCATATTTTATATTATTTTGTCACTAACAAGTTCTGAAGTACAAAGCACTGTCTTCAAATAGTCTGAAAAAATGAAAATACGTTGTGTTGAGATGTCTTGGTATTTCCTTTGTCTATGTGAATCTTGTTATATTAACCTCTCAGGGAAAGTTACTGGCAACCATCACATCTATTTTTAACTAAAGGAAAACTGCTACAGAACTAAAACCAGATGCTGAACTGCATACTGCCTATCTTTGTTCTAAATTCTTAGTACCCAAGGGCTTGTAAAGCTGAAGCTCTTAACATTTCCTTGAATTCTCATCTTGCTTCTGATTGGGTCCTAATCTGTCCGTGTTGCACTTTTTTCCTTCCTTAGATAATTCCCACTCTAAACTCTTAAAAAATTAAAAGTTATTTAATACCTAGCTATTCTTAGAAGCTGATCAAGAAAAAAAGTGTTCAGGGTGGCAATTGGAATTTTTCAAGGAAATCATTTGACCAGGGAATTATTTGTGCAAAATGGTTGGGGATATGAGTGGGTCACCACAAGTATGTCTTTAAAAGGAAAGGGAGGGGAAAAAAGATATTTAAAGCCTCTGTTACCAATTTTTTAAATTAATATGCCAATTAATTTGGGAAAATCTGAATATAAAATTAATGCCACCATCAATTCTAGTGTGTGAATATTTTTATACCTTTAATTCAATGACCAAAAATGCTTGAATATTTATCCTTATTATTTTCTAGGGCTTGTAAATTTCAAATTCTTTTCTTCTACTATGTTTAAATCCATAGTTTTTAATAAGGTATCTTACACGAGAATTTCTTTTAAAAAATTAAACACTTGGGCGGGGGTTGTGGCTCAGCGGTAGAGCACTCACCTAGCACGTGTGAGGCCCTGGGTTCGATCCTCAGTACCACATACAAATAAATAAGTAAAATAAAGGTGTTTTGTGCAACTACAACTAAAAAATAAAATTTAAAAAAAATTAAACACTTATAGAAAATAAATCAAGAAGGAGACAGTTGGCTTAGAATAAAAAGGGAAATGATAGCAAATGGTTATTCCTAAGAATTAATTGCAAAAAGAAGTATTTTTGTTTGTTACTCTTATTGCCTAGAAAGTAATTCAACATCATTTATTAAGTCTCCAATTTGTACTTCAAACAAGCCTTTCCCATGACTTTGTTAATGATAATTTATCTGTTCTTCAAGGCCTGTTCCACGCCACCTTCTTTCCTGATTGGTTTCTTTCTTCACTATGGTACATAGCTGATTTTGTTCTATGATTATAGATTTTTTTAAAAATTTACCTGCTGTAAAGTAAGTTCTGTGAGATCTCACTGCTATCATCTCCAGGCCTATAACAGGTGCATCAAAAATAACGGTCTCCCTCTCATTGACCTGTCTCATAAAACAAACACAGGCATACCTTGTGGAGAGTGGCCCCACAGAACGCTTAATCATCAAGGTCCTGTTCAGTCACCCCAGAAAATCTCCAAACTGCTGCTGAGATATTCAGGTATGCCCAGGAGGGTCTACTATGATGAGAGAATGTGATGGTTGATTTCATTTGTCGACTTGGGTAGGCTTTGGTGCCCAGATGTTTGGTGAAATATCAGTCTGGATGTTGCTTGAGAAGGTAATTTTTTTTTTTGGGGGGGGGGACCAGGATTGAACTCAGGGGCACTCTACCACTGAGCCACATCCCTAGCCATATTTTGTGTTTTATTTAAAGCAAGGCCCTAAGCAATTCAGTGAGACTGAATTGCTTAGGGCCTTGCTTTTGCTGAGGCTGGCTTTGAACTTGTGATCCTCCTGCCTAAGCCTCCCAAGCCACAGGAATTACAGGTATGCACCACCACACCAGCGGGAAGGTAATTTTTAAAAGTGATTGACATGTAAATGAGGATTTTAAATGAAGCAGATTACCCCTAGTAATGTGAGTGATCCTCTTCCAATAAGCTAAAAGACGTAGGAGAAAAAAATAAAAACTGAGGAAAAAGGAATCCTGCCTTTGAACTCAAGACTGGAATATTAACTCTTCCCTGAAAAAGTCTATAGTTTGTAGTCTGCTGGCTGCCCCAAAGAACGTGCACTTGCCAACCACAGTCTCATGAGCCAGTTCCTTAAAAATAAATTAACCTCGCTCTTTTCCTCTTTCCCTCTCTCTTTTTTTCTCATACGTGACATACACATACACACATATATCCCTAGGTTCTATTTCTCTAGAAAATCTTGACTAATCTTTACTAATGCAGAAAGAAGGTGGAGGGGTTAGGGATTGGCACTAGTGCTTTTGTGTGTATGCTGTTTTCCATGTATTGCAGCCCAGAGCATTGTGTCTAAACCCAGTTGAGTGTGTTATGTTGAAATGATGGGGAGTGGCTGAGGGTGAACTATTAGTTCTGAGGTCTAACACAAAAAAACCTTTCATGCCACGTAGTTTCATTGTATGGCAAAAGCAAATTTAATGACATAGTTTATCACAAATGAAGTCAAGATCAAAAAGCAAAGATTACAAATATCCTGACCTCTTCAGTGAGGACAAACAAGCTGGTAGTATTGTGCCATCTAGCAAATATTTTCAAAAAGATAGACACACAGTGTGATGCTTCAGGGTGAAGGCAGTGGTTTAACAGTGAGGGAGAAAGGAACAGCACAGTCATTCTCCAGAAGGACTATCTAAAACCAAATGTTGGGGAATTATTTTTGTTAATTAAAGTCTTTTAAAAGTCACCTCTAAAAACTGCATATGTATACACTTAAAATGTTGGAAATATAATGTTTAGAAGGCAGTTATTTTCAATAAGTTTGCAAGAACAACAAGCTTATAATACAATTTTAACAGGAGCAAAACTGAACAAAATTATCACATGGTATTTTTAACATGAGTTTGATGATTAAGAAAGCATTTTTCTCTACCTAGGTCTAAGTACTTGCTGTCAACTGGACATTAGGAGTCTCCCATCCTCCAAAACTCATATGTTGAAATCCTAATTTCCAATGTGATGGTATTAGGAGGTGGGCCTTTGGGAGGTGATTAGGTCATGACTGTGAAAACCTTATTAATGAGATTAGTTCCTAAGTTAGCGCCTGCATTACTATAATGACATAACTGAGGAAATTGACTTACAAAGAGAAAAGGTTTGCACTAGATTATGGTTCTGGAAGTTCCAGTCCAAGATGGAATGGCCACACCACTTTGGGCCTCTGGGGAGGGAAGCACATCATGGTTGGAGCACATGATGGAGCAAACCATTCACTTCATGAGTCAAAAAAGCAAAAAAGATTCCAGGGACTCTTGGGGCTGAGGCAGGAGGATTGCAAGTTCAAAACCAGCCTCAGCAATTTAGCAAGGCTCTAAGAAACTTAGTGAGACACTGTCTCTAGATAAAATATAAAAAGGACTCACTGGCTAAGTGGTTAAGCACCTCTGGGTTCAATCCCTGGTACAAAAAAAAAAAAAAAAAAGAAAGAAAGTAGAAGAGAAGGACTGAGAGGCTGGGTCCCACGATCCCCTTCAGTATATTTGAGAAATCATGACTATTGATGTTGCTAGAAACACAGAAAGTAATGAACATTCTCATGAGGCTTCAGTACAAAACGAGGAACATGTTTTTGGACAAGAGAAAAAAGGCACAACTTGAAGTGGCAGATAATGGGCACATTCATGTTCCTGTGTTTTCTGGAAGGTAGAACTTGTGAGCAATGAAATTGAATATTTAGCTAAAGGGATTTTTAAGTGAAATTTTGGAATATGACTTGGCTCCCCCAGACTGTTTATAGTAAAATGTGAGAAGAAAGAAATTACTTAAAGTTGGAATCATTAAACAAAAATGGAGATCTTGAAGAGTCGAGAAATTCTTGGCCTATTCATATTACGTGAATGAAAAAGGATGTTTGGAAGAGAACACTTGGAGTGTGGCCTGAGAAGGAGAACCGTGTGGAGCAGTTACCTCTACAGAACCCCAGGCTGTTCTTCAGGCCCTGAAGGTGATTGAGATCATCAACCGGCCTCCACCTGCGGGTTCTCCCTTCCTCCCATCCTATTTTCCCTTTTAGTATGGGTGTTTTCATTCTATAGGATCCTTCACTGGACTTTGTTTTGATTCCTTTTGAGACAGGGTCTCACCAAGTTGCCCAGATTTCCAGGTAACCGGGCCTACCGTGCTTAGCCTGCTACTGGATTTTGAAGCGTATAATTTTTTGGTTTCACAGAATCACAACTGGAGAGGAATTAAATCACACCTGGAGCCTCACCCATATCTGATTTAGGTGATATTTAGATAAGATGTTGGACTTTGTATTTTAAAGTTGATGCTGAAATGAATAGAGACTTTTAAGGCTACGGAATTGGAATGAATGGATTTTGGTGTGAGTAGCATTTTGGGGGAATGGGCAGGGGTTGAATGCTGTAGACTAAATGTGTGTGTCTCCTCCAAAATTTGTTTGTTGCACAGACTAAGATGGTATTTTTAAAAAAACTCTTTTTCCACAATGTTAGTCATTAAAATCAAGATAAATCAAAATGCATTTTTACAAAAAATACTTCATGAAAGTTCACCACAGCATTTGTTAAGAGTATCCAAAAACCCCCAAATACATATAAATTGAGTGAATGAACAAATCATTTGTAACTATATAATGGAATATTATTCAACCATGAAAAGGAATGAAGTACTTATATATGCTGCAACATGGATGAACCTAGAAAACATTATATTAAAAGAAATAGGTCAGTCATGGAAGAACAATATATTCAATGATTCTATTTATGTGATATATCCAGAAAGGGAAGATCCATTAAAACGTAAGGAATAATTATGGTTTGTCTGGTAAGGGATGAGCAACAGGGAGGTGATAATAAAGGATACAAAGTCTCCTTTTTATTACTTTTAATTAATTAATTAATTAATTTTAATTAGGTATATATGACAGCAGAATGCATTTTGATTCATTGTACACAATTGCAGCACAACTTTTCATTTCTCCAGTTGTACACAGGTAGCATCACACCACATGTGCAGTCATACATGTACCTAGGGTAATGATGTCCATCTCATTCCACCATCTTTACAAGGTCTCTTTTTTTTTTTTAATTAATTTTTAACAAGGTCTCTTTTTGAGGTGATGAAAATGTTCTAAAGTTGACTGTGATGATGGCTGCCAAGATCCATAAATATTCTAAAAATCATTGGGTGAACTGTATCATATGTGAGTTGTATCTCAATAAAGCTATTTTCTCCTGCTGAGTTTATTATAATGTAAAATAAATTTAAAGTGTACATTCTTTTCCTTTAAGGCTTGAGGTTTTATAATTCCTGAAAAAAAACTAATTAACTCTATATCTTTCTTGACAGTTTAATGGGTCAGATAAGTTATTCTTTCTACATAATAGTTGAGGTCACAAAAACATAAACATGCTTGATTAAATTAAATTATAACAACTATTATATTTTAAAAGGATTGTATCTTATAAACTTCAAACACTACTGCAAATAAATTTAATTTTTACACTTAGTAAAAACTTTTAAAATGCCATCTAACTTTTAATACCAGTAGCAATTGTGTTAATCCAACTTACTCCAACTTAAATATGAATCTAAGATCCTTAGAGCTTGGACTAATATTAAATTAATTTGTGGTTAAATTTTGACTCTCTGAAATCTTTGATTATCTGCACTTTCTAAAAGATTAAAGGTCATAAAGCAGAAATGATGAAAGTGGTACAAATAAGCAGCATGTATTTGATCTTTGTAATGTTCAAATTATGGTGAGAAATTAGATACAGTGTACCCAGAGTCTTATGTGCATTAAAGATACAGTTAATATATCTGAAAGCTATTGTGAGTTGAGTGCTATAAATGTTGATATGGCTGCGTCACTGTAGCATGCTGATTTTAAGTCCTTTGGGTATAAACCAAGGAGTGGGATAACTGGGTCAAAGAATGGTTCTATTCCAAGTTTTCTAAGGAATCTCTATACTGCTTTCCATAGTGGTTGCGCCAATTTGCAGTCCCATCAACAATGTATGAGAGTACCTTTCTCCCCACATCCTTGCCAACATTTACTGTTACCTGTATTCTTTATAATTGCCATTCTGACTGAAGTGAGATGAAATCTCAGTGTAGTTTTAATTTGCATTTGTCTAATTGCTAGAGACGTTGAACATTTTTTTTTTCAATATTTTTTGACTATTCATATTTCTTCTTCTGTGTGAAGTGTCTGTTCATTTCCTTGGCCCATATATTGATTGGGTTATTTATTTTTCTGGTGTTAAGTTTTTTGAGTGCTTTATATACGCTGGAAATTAATGTCTTATCTAAGGTACTGTTGGTAAAGATTTTCTCCCATTCTGTAGGATCTCTCCTCACATTATTGACTGTTTCCTTTGCTGTGAAGGAGCTTTTTGGTTTGAATCCATCCCATTTGTTGATTCTTGATTTTGCTTGTTGCACTTTAGGAGTCTTATTGAGGAAGTCTGTTTCTAAGCCAACATGTTGGAGAGTTGGGCCTACTTTTTCCTCTAGTAAAGTACAGGGTCTCTGGTCTAATGCCTAGGTCCTTGATCCACTTAGAGTTGCGTTTTGTGCAGGATGAGATATAGGGGTTCAATTTCATTCTTTTACATATGGATTTCCAATTTTTCCAGCACCATTTTTTGAAGAGGCTATCTTTTCTCCAATGTATGTTTTTGGCACCTTTGTCTAGTATGGAGATAACTGTATTCCTGAAGGTGTGTCTCCTCTTCTGTTCCATTGGTCTTCATATCTCTTTTGGTGCCAGTACCATGCTGTTTTTATTACTTTAACTCTGTAGTATAATTTAAGGTCTGGTATTATGAAGTCTCCTGTGTCACTTTTCATGATGAGATTTACTTTGGCTACTCAGAGTCTCTTATTTTTCCAAATGAATTTCATGATTGCCTGTTTATTTTTGTGAAGAATATAATTGGGATCTTTATAGAAATTGCATTAAGGTCCTCACACATGCTAGGCAAGCACTCTACCACTGAGTTACACTCCCAGCTCCTTTGAGTTTATTTTGAGTCAGGATTCCACTAAGTTTTCCAGGCTATCCTTGAACTTGTGATCCTCCTGCTTCAGCTTCCCAAGTAGCTGAGATTACAGGTGTGTACCACTATGTCAGGTTAGTCTTCTCATAATAATGTTTACTAATATCCTCTGGACCCCTTTCCTACAGATCCCACTGGATTAATGATGGCTGAGATCCCTTCCAACACATTCTTTGAGTTATTACAAACAGTAATTCATTCAGAGACATTTATGAAGTGTCTCTCTGCACATAGCTTTTTGCTGCCCAAGATGTGATGAGATAACCAGCAGATGATTTCTACCTCTGATTGTACTCTACAACATTAATGATATGTTATTATTAATGATTTTTCCACATTAACAACACATTAATTTCATTTCTACATTGCAATTAAAAATATTGGTCACCGGGAATTGCTATAGTTTGGACTTTGAATGTTCCCCCAAAGACCCATATGTTAAAGATTTGCTTATCAGCCTGTGCTCTATTGGGAAGTGGTGAACTGCTATTGAGAAGTGGGGGGTTGGTGGGAAGAAGGTAGGTCTTGGGGCATGCCCTTGAAGATAATGTTGGAACCCTAGCCCCTTCCTACCTTGCTTCCTGGCTGTTGTGAGGTGAGCATCTTTGCTCCATCACATGCTTCCACCAAAATGTTCTGTCTTGCCTGATCCGAGGGCAGTAGACCAACTGGTCGTGAACTGAAACTGCTGAAACTATTAGCAAAATAAACCTCTCCTCCTTCTAAGTTCTTTAACTTGGATTTTTTTTTTTTTTTTTTTTTTTTTGTCACAGGAAGAGAAAGCTGACTAACACAGGAATGTATGCTGTTTTTTATTTATTTATTTATTTTTTCCTAAAAGGGTGGCTATTTTAGTATTTATCAATGTACTCCATAGAGTCATGTTTGCCACTGGTGATATGTAATTTTTTTTTGTATCAACTTGACTCAGTTATAGCACACTGTTACTTAATCAAACAGTAATCTCAGTGCTGCTGGGAAGGCACTTTGTAGATGTGGTTTAACATTTGCATGTAGAGGAGATTATCACGTGGATGGGTCTCTTTGATTGGTTATAGGCAATAAGAGCAAAAAAGTGAGGTTTTTCAACAAAAAGAAATTCTGCCTCAAGACTGCAGCATCCCCTCCTGATTGTCTACCTAAATTTCTGATCACTTGAACTTCCAGATAAATTTTGGACTTAAGATTACAGCATCAACTCCTATTTCCAGTTTGCCTGCTTGCTCTACAAAATTCAGACCTGCTAGGCCTGAGACTATTTGTTTAAATAAATCTCTTTGTATCTATATCTAAATCTATACATCTATTTGGTTATTTTTACTTCTCTTAAGAATTCTGGATGCTATAGGAATAAATTTGCATGGAAGCAGGCTAAGGTTAGGAGTATGATCTGTGCCAGTAGAAAAGTTTTCCCAGTGGAAAGTTAACTAAAGGCCAATCCCATTATTTGATTTCATGAGACCACCCATGTTATACCACAGGGATACAAAAAAATGTGGGGCCTAAACCAAGACATTTATCTTTAATGAAACATTTTACTTTTTAATCAAATGATGTATATGTGTTTCAAAGTCACAATATGAAAACTCAGAATGACCATGAATTATCAAAGTGGTACTTTCTTTGCCCCAATTTTCATCTTAATGTCTGACCAGATAGTTATTTCAGTGACAGATAAGACTGATGTCTTTTGCTCCAAGAAATTGACCTTATTTTCTTTATCGAGAGATCACTTTTCAAGGGTTGACTGCTACAGAGAAACAAACAATCCAAAATCAGACAGAATTGAAAAAAAAAAGAATTTCTTTAAAAATCATTATATATAATCACCACAGAAGTCTGTCTTCTCTTGGAAATCACATCTGTTCTTGTTCCAACCACCAATACTTAAAATGCTATTTCCTCTGTTCTCAGAGGGATAAGCATTTTCAAATTCATATTCATGTATACTAAAAATCTCATGTAAACAAGATTTACATAGAAACTTTCTCTCAAAGTACTGTTGGTGAAATGAGTTAAATTCCACTGAATACATATAGAAAAGGGAGGCAACAGGAGCTTGAATACTTTCTAGGAAAAATTGCAAAGAGAAACGTGATTTTATTTCACTCATTGGGTTCCTTTCCATACCCATTAGATCAATACTTCATTTGTAGCTTGTTTTGTTTCTGCTGTTATTTATATTTAAAATACTTAAGTGCAAACTATGAAGAAAAGGTTATGAGACAATTCATATATCCATTTATTTATATGCCATCCATCTATTCATTCTCCAGGTCTACATAAGCATTTTGAAGCAAAATCAGAAAAATGTGCTCCCTATATCACCATCTTGTAGGACTTTCATTCTGCTACTTGAAACATCATCTCCTACAGAAGTTTCGTTACATGGAACACACGCTATTCTTTCTAGTATATACAAATGCTAAAGAAGACATTCCACATACTATCACAAAAAAATCAATAAATCAAATTGTCACAGAGTAAAAGCAAGTTGCCCACTATATATTTTTATATAGTATATGTAGTGGTATATGTGTATTTTTAGACAGAAAATAGTCTGGAAGGATACATAGGAGTTATCAGTGATTACCCCAAGAAACGGTCCTGGGATGTAAGGCTGATGGGAGAAGGAGATTTCTTTTTAAATTTTACATCAAAAACAATTAAGGGATAACTAATCATTATTCTTCAGAAGTTTCAAGGTCACAGAAGATAAGAACTTAAGATCAAGGTACTGATACAAATTAGAGAAGACATAGGAGAAATGACAAGTAATTGTAACAGGGTATCCTGTAATGGATCCTGGAACAGAAAAAGAGACATAGTGTAACAAATGTGAACTACAAATGACATCTGTAGTTTAATTAATAACATTTTAGCAATGTTAAAGTCTTAGTTTTTACTCAGTGTAACATGATTACATAAGATGTTTGAAGCCATATGAAAGGCGTAAGGCAGAGCCGGGCTGTAGCTCTGTGATAGTGTTTGCCTAGAGTGGGGGAGGGCCTGGGTCAGATTCCCAGCACCATGATAATCTAAGGGAATTTTTTTTGCAACACTTCCATGAAGTATAAAACTTATCTTAAAATAAAACTTCTACAAAAAAGGTGTGTGAGGGGAGACATTTTATTTATTTATTTATTAAATACACATTTCTAGATTCTACCTCGTAGCATGGAGCTTTGCATGTTCAGTATGCTCCCAGATGATTCTGCTACACATCAGAATTTAAAAGCTCCTCTTTTGTGTACTTTGAAAATATTTTAGGGGCTGGGGTTGTAGCTCAGTGGTAGAGTGCTTGCCTAACACTTGTAAGGCACTGGATTTCATCCTTAGCACCACATAAATAAATAAATAAATAAATACAGGTATTGTATCCATCTACAACTAAAAATATATTTTTTTTAAATTTTAAATTAAGAGCAAAAAATGAATAAAAACATTTAAAAAAATGAAACTGTATTTGTGTATTACTTTTATAATTGGAAAAAATATAAGAAAAACTTTAGTCAGTGATTCTCAACTTTGGCTGAATGTTGTACTCACCCAGGAAAAATTTTTTAAACCCCCAATGACTAGGACATACCCAAGATGAATTGCATCAGACCCTTTAAAAAAATTTTTTTTAGTTGTCAATGGACCTTTATTTTTTATTTATTTATATGCTGTGCTGAGAATTGAACCTAGTGCCTCACACATGCTAGGCAAGCAGTCTACCATACTAAGCCACAAACCCAGTCCTGTATCAGACCTTTTTAAATCTGGTTGGTTTGTTTTGTTCTTCCCTGTCCACATTTAGTATATGTATTTCAGTATTGTTTAGAATAAATTTAAAGGCCAAGTATGTTACTTGAATAAGTAAAATTCCATAAGGTTCAGAGGCTTTAATCGCCAGAGATTCTGGCACTCATAGGAAGCCTACAAATATTCCCCAGGAGTAGAGAAAAGCCTTCATTTGCCTGACGGTGACTGATGCACAGAAATCCTTTTCTTAAATTCACTAAAACTTAGAGTTTATGAAGACAAGCTTAGAAGGAGGGAAGACATTAAAATTAGCAATGCTTTTTACAGCCTCTTAACTTGTGATCTATGGACTCCCAAATAGGTCTCTGGATGGAATTCAGGGAGTCCATGGACCTAGATAGGAATAATTATATCTTCATTTTCACTAACCTCTATCTGAAATTCAGAATTTATTTCAATTAATAATATAGACAGTAGCAGCTGAATATGGTGGACTACACCCATAATTCTAGGTACTCAGGAGGCTGAGACAGGAGGGTTGCATATTTGAGATCAATTTGAGCATTTTAGCAAGACCCTGTTTCAAAATAAGAAAAAATAAAATAAAATGGACTAGGGATATAGCTCAGGGGTAAAGTGTCCCTGTGTTCAATCTTTAGTAACACACACACACACACACACACACACACACACAGAAAATATAAAAGAAAGTAGACAGCAAACCACAGTTATTGACAACTATGTCTTTATCTCCAATAGAAATTATAGACATATTTGCTTGGTTGGACATTGATCAGTGCCTAGGAAAACTTGCAGTGAAATAAGAAAATCTCTAAAGAATATGAAGATGGCATTGTAAAAAAAATTAAATAGAATATGATGATGAGAAAAATAGAGACGGGAAGCTAGCTGCTTCGATTAGCTCCAATTTTTAGGTGAGAATCAAAGCAGAGTGACCTTGGTTATGAAGTAAAAAACATCCTCATAAAACATCTGAAGAGCACCACCTGTGCAGTGGGCATGCAGCCTATCCTATATATCCCCCCTGCTGGCAGGGCACTGTGTGAGCCTCCACTGTATCCTGGCCTGCCACCTTGGAGGAGCACGTGAGTAATAAAAGTCCAAACCCTCTCTGTTGAGTCCTCCAAGTTCTTTCTTGGTAAAGAGTACACTGGGACATTTGCAGCCCTAGGGTTGAACAATTGGTGTAGTTACTGGGTCAAAAGAGAAATGTGTTGAGTTGACTCCAAAGTTAGAAAAGAACATGGAGTCTGTGGGGGAAACCCTAAGCTGGTCACTGCCTCCATGAGATTTGAGGTGGTTCCCCTATTGGAGGGGTGGGAACCATCACATCGGGATGAGGGTGCCCTGAAAACTGAGGGATTGCTGAGGGTATTGGAAACGGTATCCAAAGTAGTCATGGGAAAGCGAAAGGAATCAAAGAATGCCAAGGCAGCAATGGCATAGCCCCTGCTGTATGCATTAAAGTTAGCCAGAGACCAGGAGTTAGCTACTCAGGCTTGGCTCCATGGAATACAAAAAGAGCTAAAACTAGAAAGAGAAGCCTGGCTAAAACAGGTTGACAGCAAGGATGTACTACTGTTCATGTAGCTTAGAACTTGCAGACGAGTGTCTGCAGGTCGTGGCATGCTGCTATGCTAAACTGAAGGGATAACTTAGGAATTGATGACTAATGAAAACTGAGACCCCAAAAAAAAAAAAAAAAAACAGCAGAAGTGGCCTGAGAAGGGTAGATATTTATATACCACCATCCCTGAAGAGCTGGTGGAAGTGGGACCTAAGTTCAGACAGAGAACAAAAGAAGCATAACAGCATGGCTGCTCCCCTTGTGGGACACTGGAGCAGATGGGATAATGTTGAATGATCATGTTGAATAAGAATAATTAATGATAATTATTTCATTAATGTTTAAAGCAATGTATCATGATTACATAAGATGTGTGGCACCCGTGGCTTTACTTCAGTGCTGCTGATAAAAATGTGGGGTCATGGGGTCATTATTAGCTTGATTACTCCTCTCCTACCACTTACAATATGTGGCCAAATTGTCATGTGCAGAGGTATCTGGGCCTCTATGGAAGAACTACAGAGCTATTTGTGGGAACTAGGAAAGAAATATAACTATTTATGTGCTTCCTTCCCAGGACTAGACAGTATGACTTTTATTGCCAGGAGGAAGGATGCCAGGTTGCAAGTACCTCTTCACCCATTTATGATGCCCTGATATCAATATTATGCCCATTAGTAGGGCAGTGCCTCCAGCAAGCAGCACAACTGATAGCAAGACCTAGGGGAGACAGAAGGATTGCAGCAGAAAATAGGCGTTCATAAAACTCAGCCTAAACTGAAAGGACCTCTCTGAGTCTTCCATAGACAAATGCAGATAGACCTAATAATAGCAGGACTGAGTGAAGGAAAACAGATACACAACCTAATGGATCAGCAAAAGGAAATCCCCTTAGTAGAGAGCTGTAGCCTATCATCCAGTGACTTGAGATGCTGCGGATCAATGAAGGGCAAGGACACACCAGGCAGTGTGCTGAACTGCAAGTGGTATAGACAGCTGCTGCTCACAAAATAGGCCATTAACTCTCTTCACAGACAGCTGGGCCATATTCAGAGCACTTACCACGTGGCTGCCGCAATGACAACAACCGTGGATGATTATTAACAGGCCTCTATAGGGAAAATAGCTATGGAAAGAGATTGGCCTTGTGTCCAAATCAAAGTTGTCCTAATGTGATATGAAACTGTCATGTCACATTATGACAACTTTGTGACATGGCCAACTGGCAAAGGTAGGATGGCTGGAGGAAGACTCAGGAGAAGAAATGGCCACTTGGCTAAATTGTAAATGAAAGCACCCAGGTCAAAAGACTATGTGGGCAATGGAGACATGCTGGGGACTGACCGTAAAAATGTCTGACTCTACGGCATGCCAGAACCGTCTTTGACTACTCTCAGCCCTACCCACAGCAACTGAAGGTCACAAAGGGGCATATGAAAGAAGGTGACGTCCTTCTTCCATCATGGCAGGTAGAATACATTGGCCCTCTCCCATTTTCAGAAGGGGTCAAATGTATTTTGACTTGTGTGGACACAGTTACAGACTCATGCAAGACTTACCCAGGGGGAAAAAAACCCAAGCAAAAAGCAACTATTAAGGGACTGATCCAGCTGAGTGCCAGGGACGGTACACCACAGGTAACTGAGGCTGACCAAGGAGCTCATTTCACAGGTCATGTCATACAACAATGGACTCAAGACCAGGACATGTGGGTTTTCCACCTGGATTAACTGAACGACTGAATGGCCTGCTGAAGTGAGCCTTGAGGACTGAGAGTGACTCTCTGAGATGGAGGCGGGAAGGGATTGCTCATCTGCATGGTGTGCAAAGAACACTAAATGAGAAAACCAGACATCAGCAGCCTGCAGCCATTTCTATCTCACCCAGGGCCACCAGCATTAAGGTTACAGATACAGTTCACATCTACTGAACATTTTCTTAAACTGACCTGGACACAAGGAACAACTTATTTTGGCTGGCTCCTCAAGACATCACATTGGAGAGAAGGGGCATTAGTCAGCCATGAATTGAACAAGTAAGCCCCCAGTGATTTGCCTTAATGAACCTTTGGGAGGAGGGAGAATGTTCAAATTTACATGTAAAGCCTTCTGTATTGGGATCCTGACCTCATAAATACAGGTGATGTTACCCTTGGGTGTCATTATCTGAGAAACACTCTGTAGCTATTATGTGTATTTCAGAGTCTTATTCTTTCTATACCCCTGATCATTCTTGCCCAGGCAAGCTGACTTTGCAGGCAGATTTTACTAATGCAATATTTCAGAGTAGCCTGTGTTCTACTTCATGGAACTGATTTGTTACTACTGGTGCCTATTAAACATTTGTCATATTCTCCATAGGTTACCAACAAGTTGCCTTTTCCTTGACTAGGTAATGGAAACTGCACATCATGCCAACCACACTGACTGATCTGCTCAGAACTCCTGGTGACTGCAGCACAAAGACTTCCCTGGGCAGTCCATCCTGCAAATGAGATGGAGGAAATGAAGTTGGATAAAACAAAACTGGACTAAAACACATCTGTCATGCTTTAACACAAGTGTCCAACAAAATAATACTACCTTAATTACCTTAGTATGCTTGCTGATGGGCTCTTACTCTTTGTACTGCTATTATAGAGTATGGATGCAATGTGCCCTCCAGGGCCTCCAGAGCTCAAGTTTCACAGAAAATATGGGGCAGTATAAGATTGTGAGGGACATTAATGGACTTCTAAAGCACTGAAGAGATGGAGTGTTATAAACACAAATGATTGCCCAGGAAATTTTGCAGTGATCTAAGAAGGACTTTACAGAATATGATAATGAAAGAAATGTAGAGAGTAAGCTGGCCACTTCCCTTATCTCTTATCATTAGGTGAGGATCAAAACAGAGTGATTATAGCTATAAAGTAAAAGAATGTTCTCATAAAACTCCACCTGGGCCATAGGCATGCCGTCTACCCTGTATATTGCCATTGCTTGAAGGCGTGGTATGGCTCTCCATTGTATCCTGGGCCGCTGCCAGTGAGGAGTACATGAATAATGAGATGTCCAAACCCTCTCTATTGAGTCTGCCAAGATCTTTCTTTGGATCAGTATGCTTGGGGAATTTGCAGCCCTGGGGCTGAACAATATTCATATTCATTGTAGTTGCAGATATCTCCAAATGCTGTTTCTCTTCAACACTATTTCAAAAATTCAGTAGGCAATAGGCTTGCTGCTAGGTCTTTAATTCATTAATAAAGAAGCACATGCATTACTAAAGCACAAATCTGATTTAATTTTTAGGTATCTGTATTTGTAAATTATTATTTTTTGTAACAACATATGCTATCTTTTTCTAATACATTTTAAAAGTGAGGACCTACATATGCGTTTGGATTATAGAAACTGACATTCCATAACTGCATCCTTCCATGAATATTTCTTAGCAGGGAACTATAGGAATCATCATATTTTCAGAGAGGTTCAAGGCCAAAAATAAGAATCTCTGCTTTGGCACAAAAGATTACTAAACAATCACTTTATAAATTTAAAATGCAAATGAGATGGAGGAAATGAAGTTTCTAAAAATGTCAATGTTTGAATTTTCTTAACTATTGTTAAGAAAAAAAGATTTGCCAATGTATTAAGGATCATGCACCAATCTTTTTCTTTTTGCGGAGACCTAGAATAAAGGGAAAGCCATTACCACTATCACCTGGAGATAAACTATCTTCCCACAGCTCCAGAAAAACGTTGTTTATGAAGAGTACCTAAGCAAAAACTGACTTCCATAACAAATATGGCATTTTTCCTTTTAATCAAGCATGCTATGTTTGACAGGTCGCTAATTTAGGACATTCAGTTCTTTCAAATGATGGGAGAAGATAGTTTGGAATTTCAACTAGATTTTCCAAACAATAAACCTAAATTCCATTTTACTTTCCTGAATCATAAGAAGAGGAATCAGAATCCATACAGTGAGTCGCAGCAATGTGACAGGTACAAGGATTCAATTTAGGAGCACAAGCTCATTGCCTGAAAGCACCTTATTGAGGTTTGTGGCTATTCATAGCTCAATCAAAGAATTTTTAAGAAGGATAATGCCAGAAGCCTGGGCAGTCCGGCATCAGCAGCTGTACTCTTTGACCTTAAATTGTTTGTGGAAGGATGGCATCAAGGGATATAAAAGCAGAATTTGGTTAGGGGAGATTAGCAGAGGTTGTGGATGAGGAGGCTGCCACATCACATAAACTCTCAGTGTCCACAGAGCACATTGTGTAATCACCTCATTTGCCCCTCAGCAGGCACAGGCTCTGTCCTCATGCCAAGTTGCATAAGAGAGATTTCAATGGTTTTTAAAATGTACCTTATCAATGCTTATCAATAAGAATACTGTTCATGTTGACAAAGACATCAGGCTACCTCATCTGAATTTATGGGATAAAGAACTTTTACTCATTCTTCTTTCCTACCCCCCCTTCCTTGCAGAGGTCTGAATTTGTAGCAAGTTTGAAAACATTTCAGGTTGTCATAGAAGGACAAGGAAATCTTACCTGAGGGGAAAAATGAGAAAAACCCAGGTAGAGCACTATCAAGGATCAGGTATTCAGAATTGTGGTACCAACTGTCAAATATGTTACATGGTTTTTGAGGTTTGTCTCTTCTGACCATCCTGGCTCTAACAGCTGTATTTATCATTAAACAAGGAGCAATCTACCAAACATAATCAAACTGTGGGGCACGAACTATAGGAATTACTTGAAAACTTGTGAAAAATTTTCAGATCCCAACCTAGAATTACTAAATCCTAATCTCTGAGGGTAGGATCCAGGAGTCTGTGTTTTAATAAGCCTTCCAGATGATTCTCAGGCACAACTTGGCAACCCTCTGCAAACTGTTCTTTTGAGCCAGGACAGTGTCACTGTGTTATTGGAAGCAGCAATGATGCAGGTGTTTAGTAAGTGGCCAGAACTCCACAGGAAGGGAAGCAGAGCCATGATCTCATTGCACATACATGAAGGAGGGAAACAAAAACATTAGTCTTTCTTTAATTTGCTCATGCTAGATCCATGCCAACAAATTTGCAAAACATTACACACCTCTACTGTGACTAACTGTTTTGAAATTGTAGACAACAGGAAAAGTTGAGTAGTTCAGAGAATTAAGGCAGAACAAGTGCTTTGGGTCTGAATCTTTTTCAGGTTCTTCCACTGACATTCATAAATATATTGAGAGCTGAAAATTGGTCTTACTCATGCTCTGATTACCAGCACTTGGCTCAGGGCTTGCTTCATTATAGTTGCTCAATGAATGTTTCAAAATGAGAAAATATATAAATGAATGAAATGAAATCAAGGTTTTGCCTTTGTTTCTGTGTATTAGTTTAATATTGCTTTAGGGGACAATCCATTTCCTTGCTCATATTGGTTGTTGGTACATTTCAGCTCCTTACTGTGGTAAGGCTGAGGTTCCATTCCCCTGCTGGCTCTCACCTTGTAGAGATGGCCTGTATTTGGCTCACCATCACTTTCCTGTCTTCCTAGCCAGAAAAGTACCTCGAAACCATTGTGTCTCTCCTTTTTCTTATCCTACCTCACCTAACTCCTCCCCTACCTCTTCTACTTTTAAATTTCTATGGGAATTACCCAGATAATTCAGGAAAATCTCCTCATCAAGGTTCAGAATCTTCATTACATTTGCAAAGTCCATTTGACCATGTAAGGTAACATATTCACAGATTCTGCAAATTCGAACATTGACATTTTTAGTGGACCATTCATTATTCTGCCTTTTATACTATATTACTCAAAATATCTTAAAAAACATCTGCGTGCTAGAAATTAAAAGGGGGCAAATATGATATTCTTGTAGAATGCAACAGGACAAGTCACCCACAGCCAGAACTAGCCTTTGAGAGATGATGGTTTTAGAAAAATTAGCAGCTGTCTACAGTCATTACTTTTAAAACTGCTTACTGAGGCTCTTCCCCCATCCTGGACAGGCCAGGACAGCCAGATTTTAATACTTCTTCCTCTATCTTTTTCTGATTTCCAACCAAAGCATTCGAGGATTAGTTCATCACTGTAGATGGTTTTCTGCATGTTGAGTATTTTCATATAAACCATCTCATTCAATTATCACATTATCTCAATTAAGTATCTGTATTGCCATTTTAGAGGGAAGGGGAGGCTTAGAAAGTTTAAATAACGTATTTAAGTTAGTAAATATCAGAACTTAGATCCTATTGCTAGCCCCTTTTGTTCACCCTTACACACCCTGCTTCCTTGTGATGCCCCATTTTCTCATATTTCCTTTACTCCAAGCAAACTCAAGTTTGGCATTTATGTTCCTTAGCTACTATGTAAAGGGCTCTTTCATAACAAGATCTCAAGCATCAAAGGATGATCTGAATGGTGAAAATCAAGGCTCCTTGGGGTGGACCCAGGGAGGAAGTCAAACATGTGGTTTCACTTGGTACACAAACATTTATAAAGCCCGACTGAGCGGGAATTCAGGAGACAAGCACTAGAGAATTCTTTTAAATTTTTTTCTACCAGAAAAACAAAAAATTAGTTGTGTGGAATAGTTAGAGGGTCTAGGAAAGATCTCAAGAAATTAGTCATTGCTATAACAAATGTTTGAACAAAGCCCCTCACTTCTAAATTCAAATTCTACAACTATAAGAATTGTATCCAAATGGTTCAAAGTGTTCCTTCAATATGAGGACCCACAAACAGGAATAAGAACCAATGAGTCATGAATTATTTTGTCCCTCTTTCGAATATTTAAGCATTTTCTGTCTGGCTTCATAAATCCCTATTCAGTGACTCATTATTTGGCAAATGCATATTGAATATTTTGCTATTTTCTGAGACCATGCTAAATAGAGAGGTGAAAAGAAAGAATGCAAAACTCAACCATGAATCTAATATGACACGAGCCATGCTCTAATCTCATTTTGAACTTCATGGTAGATAATATCTTAATCGAGAAACTCTCAGGAAACATGGAATTAATACTGAATGACTTCCTGTTCAGAGACACAGGTTTATCTCCAAGGGATTCATTTTAAGCAACCACTCCACACAGGGCAGAACAGCCTACTCTCTGTTTACTCTCAGAAATCTATGCTTCATCATGTTTCCCTGACAAATAAGGACTGTGTTCTTGGAGAACAGAGACCAGACTGCAGTCCCAGCACTCTGCTTCCACCCAGCCCAGATCACTTCACCCTGAGATTTCCCACTAGCTTTTCTGAAAGAGCAATCATTTCTAACTTCCCAATGAATTGCACTTTTATTAAAGCTACAAATAAATATTATTATACTCTCTATCTACCAGGTATATATGTGCCATATCCAGCTGTGGCAATTGTTCATATTTTAATTCCTTTGCATTAGCTGACTCTGTAAAATTTATGATGTAGGCAGCTTCTCCTTACCCAACTCTTTCTCTTTCATCACCGATTGATTTCTGTGACACCCAGATGACATAGTCTGCTATTGGATCCAGGTTTTTACATTCCCATCTCCTGTGTGCTTTTCCAACCTCTTTGGGGCTCTAGAATTGCTGATTTCAAGCCCTCTCTCCATAAAACTTCTGTTCGTGCTGACCTCTCCATTCAGAACTTAGCTCTCAAATAGGTAAGTAAGAAACCAGCTGCAGACATGATCTAAATCATATACATATCTGTATTTCCAATGTGTAGGTCAATGTCCATGCTATAATAATAAATAATGCCACATACCCTGTTAATAATAATTGTATTCACTTACATAGTATTTAGGTTGTAGTGATCATACAATTTAAATATATTAATTAATTTCATCTTATGACAATTGTATGAGATACAATTTTGTTTCATATGATATTTGTTTCATAGATGAGGAAATTCAAGTCTGTTAACAAATGAGAGAATGGAAGCCTGCTGGGTGTAATGATATGGACTGTCTGGAGACAATTTCTCATATCTAAAAAATAAGTCCAGCAGGAGGAATTTGTGCTCTGTACACTATTTAAGAGGAGAAAGTATTGGGGGCACATGGCCCCAGAATGGGAGAGGACAAGTCTTTGAAATCACTTCAGTGACACATGGTGGACTTAGTATTTCAGGGGTCTCTCCTTGTCTGTGGTCTTGCTTCACACATCTCTGCTCTATCATTTTTTTTTTTTTTTTGATTTTTTTAAAAAGAAGTGCTGGAGCTAGGAATGTTTAAATGTGTTGTCCAGGTCGGAGCAGTTCTGTGAAGAAGTTAGAACTCCACAATTCAAGTATCATAACCAGCTATGGGAACTTGTGGGACCATGTTGGGCCTCGGTACTCTTCTTGCCCTGAATGTCTCTGCATTGGTATTCTATGCTATATAACAAATAATCACAAACCTAGCAGTTTAAAAGAATATATGTTTACTATCTCAGTTTCAGCGGATCATGAGTTTGAGAATGGTGTATCTAGATATCACAATGTTGAAAACTGTCAGCCAAACTGTGTTCTCATCTGGAGGGTTGGATTGGGGAAGAATATCCAAGGAAGAATATACATCACATAGGTTGTGAGCAGAATTCATTTCCCTGCAGATGTAGAACTGAAGGCCTGAGATTATTGCTGATTGTTGTGTGACAGCTGCCCTCAGCTTCTTACCACATAGGCTTCCTAGCATTTACTTCTTCAGAGTCTGCCATGGAGTTTCTAGAGTGAGTCTACTAGCGAGATGGACTCTTAAATGTAGCAATATAATCACAGAAGTGATGTCCCATTACCTTTGCTTCAGTCCATTGCTAGAAGTAAATCACAAGTCCTGCCTATCTCAGATGGAGGGCATGAGTATCAGAAGATGGGATTGTCAGGAGTCATGCTAGGTTTTATCTGCCACAGAGCTCACTTAAAGGAAACTTTACTAGGCAAAACTGTTATGTGGACTGCATTCACCGAGCATGTGAAAGAGCAATATCAGGGACCCTGTCTGAATTGTTCAAAGAGGTATCCCATGTCTAAAAGACAGCCTGCCATCTCATCCAAAAAGGTCTGTCTGTCCATGGAAAAATGAGAGAGTGACTTCTCTCAACAAAATAAGTAAAAAAATAAGTAAATAAACAAACATAAAATATAAAAATATTTACTTATTTTTTATCTTAAAAAATAAGTAAATAAACAAACATGACAGGCAGAAAAAAGGCTAGAAAATCTACTTACTGTTATTTTGATGGCTCTTCACTACTATTTGCTCCCAGTTAACTAGTCTTATTTTCTATGACAGAAGATCACCGACAAAGATGTTGTTTAGAAAAAATTGGCTAGGAGAAAAGGGAAGAGGAAGAAGACTCTCTGTGAGGGCCCCTTTTCTGGTGGACTGAAACCCAAACTGCTTTCTGGAGGGCTTGACACCCAGCCCCCAGGAGTCTTTGGTAGTCCTTGATCTTCAGAGAAAAACTCTGGCAGGGCTGTGAAAATGTCAACAAAGATGAATATTTACTTATTTATTTATTTATTTTTTATTCCTTCCTTTTCAACAATACTGTGCTTTAGTTTTTTCCCATATTTTTTATTGAGAAAATTTTTATTTTATTGGGAAATTCATTTATAGTTGGACAGAATGGTGGTTATTTGTTGTTACGTATTCATACATGCACATAATAGAACAGTATAATTTGGTTATTACCATCCCCCAGTTCTTCTCTTTCTTCTTCTTCTTCCTTCCCCATCCCTTTCCTCTATTCTACTGATCTCCCTTCAAGTTTCATGAGACCCCACCACACACACACACCTTTCTTTTGCTTTTTCCTTTCTAGCTTCCACATATGAGAAAACATACAACCCTTGATCTTCTGAGTTTGGTTTATTTTGCTCAACATATGTTCTCAAGTTCCATCTTCTTTCCTGAAAATGACACAAGTTCATTTTTTCTTTATGTCATGTCTTTCTTTCTTACAGTACTTTATAGCTGGCAAACCTCTTTCAGACAAAATTTGCTTTGAGTCTTAATCTCCAGGGGCAACACTGGACACAAAGAGAAAGCAAATGGAAAGACAGGGAAAATGTCAAAGAGCCAAAGACCAAAGCAGATGCTTGGATCCCTGAGCACCTGACTATTCCTGAAGCATTTCCCCACTAGGCCTATTTCATGGCAGTACATTTGACCCAGGTGCTGAGGCTGTGGACACGAAATAGGTAGGCGTAGATGCACCCAGCAGACTCTCAAGACAGGACTTTGCCATTTTTTAAAACCTGTAGATATAAGACAGAGTTTGAGTGGCAAACAGCCACATAATAGACAAGTTTAACATTTAAAATACTGGCTATGGTCTATGTGCAAGTGTGTGTTCAAGAGGTAGATACAGGAATCGGAGAGCGTGCCCAAACTCACACTCTATAAATTGTGTTATTATGAAGCAGGGAACGGGGACTCTTTAAGAGGAAAGAAAACAGGGCTTTCTAGGCACAGAAGTTCAAGGTGTGCAAGGACAGACAAGTACAGGGATCAGCATTAGAGCCTGCCTTGAGCCTCCCTTTCAGTAGATTTTTAACAACTCCAACTGCACAGAAACTGTCAAATGGGGAAAAGGAGCCATTCACAGACTGAGCCTTCACAAAACTATGAATTGGAACATAATATATAACTAAGAGGTAGGCACTGAAATCCAACCAGGAAATATTCTAAGAAGGAGAAATCTTCTCCCAAGAAGAAACAGTGACCGTGAAAACCTAAAATTAAAAATATCAGCAAGTAATCACTGTTGTCATTTCCCCCCATGACTTTGAGCTGCTAATTGTGTTAGGAGTTTCTAAGAAATTCTCACCTGTATCACTGATAGTCCTATCTCACCAGCAGCTCCAGAAACTCTGTAACCTGGCATTCCTCCAAGGTCTAAAGGCTTTCTTCCTCTTATTCTTTCCCTCCTTTCTCTACCTCATGGCTAATTATGAGACATGCTATTCTCTTGCTATTATTCCTGAATGAGAGGGTTGGAGAGGAGGCCCAGAATACTTTTTCTCCTTCCATAAGGTGCTCAAATCATCCTTCAATCCCAACTAACCAGGAGCGAAGCCTAAAGGTATTTAGACCTAAAGGTATACTGACCTATCTGTCCAATTTCTGTAATTATAAATATTTTTTTTAGAGAGAGAGAGAAATGGAATTTTTTAATATTTATTTTTTAGTTTTCTGTGGACACAACATCTTTATTTTATTTGTATGTGGCGCTGAGGATCGAACCCAGCGCCCCGAGCATGCCAGGTGAGCATGCTACCGCTTGAGCCACACCCCCAGCCCCAATTATAAATATTTTTAAAAGATATATTTGAACTTTGAATGCACAGGGTTGGGGAAGTTTCTCTCAAGAGACAAAATGTACATTGGCAAATATTTTATATGCGACTCAGGGACAGACAGAATTCCTTGAACTAGCTACAAAGATATGCAGTCACAAGAGTGTCCCCTTCTCCCCAGATAGAGAAGCCATTGAGAACAGGATGTGCTGCATTCTTTGGGTACACCAAGAACAGAAAGGTTACACTGTGAACTTAATGGACTTAAACATTAACTGGTAATTGAGAAGAGGGCTAGGCATACCAAGGATGCTCAGTTCAAGTTCTTGGGGCCTTTAATATATACAAGAATGATAAAAATAGGGGAGGGGGAAGTGGTAAAGGAGAAAAGCATGCAAACTGCGAGTAGATAAGTGTCACCTCAAAACTTATGGTCAAGACCAAATAGCATTCAATAAAATTGAAATGTTATTTTGTGCTTAAGGAATAAAGTTGAACAAAAGGTCAAAAGAAGGAAAATAAATCTATCTGGGACTTGAACAGTCTAAGCAACAGATTCTATGTTGTCATTTGAGATAACACTTGCCAGATTATATTAAGGTTCACTAAAAGTCGTTCTCCAAGTTGACAAAGTAACCAAGTCTTTTTTCTAGGCTTTTCTTTCTTTTCTTTTGTTTTTGTTCATTTGTTTTACCTGCAGACTTTTGATGGCTGGATTGAGAAGATAATAAATAAGAAAACGTGTATAAAATCAGATAATTCTGGCTCTCTTTGGGTGTCATTGTTAATGTGTATAAAATCAGATAATTCTGGCTCTCTTGGGTGATAAACAATTCAGGCCTTCTCTTTCTCCATTTGGAAAACATTGACTTGGTATTAGTTTGCCAGTGCTGCCGTAACACAGTACCACAGACTAGGTGGCTTCAACAGCAGAGAGTTATTTTCTTAGAATTCTGAAGACTAGAATCTTGAGACCAAGGGGTGAGCAAAGTTGGTTTCTCTTAAGGAATTCCTCTATGGCTTTTAGAAAGCCATCTTGTCCTAATGTCATCTTAAAAAGACACCAGCCATCCAACTAAGACCACTATATCTCTTTTAAACTTAATTGCCTCTTTAAAGGGATCTCTAAATACAGCCACATTCTGAGGACTGGGGATTAGGAATATAAATTTGGGGGTGGGGAAAACAAATTCATTCCATAACAGTCTTTGAGGAAGTAGAGACAAGATGAAAATTTTTAGAGGGATCTTTAATCCACTTCACTTTCTCCCATACCCTGAGGACTCTGTGAAGGACAAAGATTCCCAGCTTCTCCTGTGGCCAGGGATGATTCTTAATTTGAAAACCCATAGTTGGGTCTAGGATTTGGCCTCGGGGCTCTTTGTGGAAAGTCAAGCAATGATCAGAGGGAATTTACAGCAGTGTTTCCTCTCTCTCTTCTATGTCAAAACTATAGTTTCTAAGTGGACATTATAACTGCTCTCACACACATACTAGTACAGCTGTATTTTGGAGGTGTCAATATCATTTAATTACAAAATACAAAATATTTACACTTTTTATCTCGATTTTCTAAAATGTGATGCACATGCCATTGGCAATACCTGAGACGTTATTGTGTGGCACATAAGCAGAGTGTTAAGTAGCATTAAATCAAATAGTGAGGAAGTTATTTCCTTGCACTATTTTTAGTTCTTTTGGTTAAACCAAAAAGAATGTGTCATATTGGAATTAATATCCCTTAAACACTTAACAGAGAGCAGACCTTAGGTCAGAGACTTTAGCAAACAAAAATATTCATCTAGAGCCTAATAACATTGTTTAGTCTCTGTTATAGTTATTCTTGTACTTAAATTCCTCATTGAGGAAGTGATAATGTTCTTCCATTTACTTTTTAAAATCAGTCTTTCTTTAATATTGAGTTAATTTAAAGAAAACATTAAGGGAATAGTAGTGCAGGTAGTATTTTAATATGGCAAATATTATGCTGTCAAGTTACAAGTGACTAAAATTTGGGGAAAATTGTTTTCATCTAATTCTTCTTCTTCTTTTTTTAATTGTAGTGGTAGATGGACAGAATGTCTTTATTTATTTGTTTTATTTTTTTAATGTGGTGCTAAGGATTGGACCCAGTGCCTCACTCATGCTAGGCAAGTGCTCTGCCACTAAGCTATAGTCCCAGTCCCTTCATCTAAGTCTTCAAGCAAATTTACAAGGTTTGATCATATTCAACCACATTTTGATAAAGAAAAAACTGAGGCTCAACATGGCTGTTTTTCAGTCTCCCACCTAGTTATTCAGAGAGCCAGGATTTACATACAAGTGTGTCTGACTAAAAGGATTATGCCCTTTACTACTAAACCATGTCACTTACCCATCAGACCCTCTGCAGCACTTTGAGTAAAAGAAGGTAAATATCTGAGCTATGGGAAGGAGGGCCAACATAAGTTGGGATTTGACTGGTATGTGAATACAGTAGTCTCCTCTTATTTATATTTTTGCTTTCTGCAGTTTCAGCAGTCATCAGAAAATTGGAAAGTGGAAAGTTCCAGAAATAAACAACTGCACACTGTTCTCAATAGTGGAGTAAAATCTCACACTGTCCTGCTGTCTCCTCAGGAAGTGGATCATCCTTTTGTCCAATGTATCCATGCTGTATATGCTACTTGCCCTTTACTCACTTAGCCATCTTGGTTATCAGTTCCACTGCTGCAATATCTCACAGTGCTTGTTTTCAAGTAAACTTTATTTTACTTGAACAAAGTGCAACAGTAGTGATGCTAATAATTTGGAAGTGTCAAAGAGAGGCCACAGGGAAATTCCTTGAAGGGAAAAAAGTGAAAGTTCTCTATTTAATAAGGAAAGAAAAAGGTTGTATGCTGAAGATGCTAAGATCTATGGTAAGAACAAATCTTCTATTAAATTGTGAAGAATGAAGAAGAATTTCACACTAGTTTTGCTATCATAACACAAACTGGAAAAGTTATAGCCATGGTACATGATAAACACTGAGTTGAGATGGAAAAGACATTAAAATTGTGTATGCATATATAGGAAAAACCAGAATGTACAGGGTTTGATACTATCTAGTTTTAGGCATTCACTGAATGGCTTAGAATGTATCTCTTGTGGATACTGGGTGGGTAGGGGAGAATTATTGTGCTTATTTAGTCACCAATAAATTTGACCTGAGTGTCTTCTGTCAGTCAGTAAACTTGGCCTGATGGCTTAATTGTTATTTTCCAGAGGGTAACCAAAGACAGTGGTTCCCAGATGAGAAAAACAAAAATCAAAATACAAAACAGGGAGACTTCTTTTTTTTTCTGGGAAATCCACCAGGTTGCTTGAGAATGGTATACCTACACAATAGATCACCAATACTTTTCTGCAACAAAGTGTACTGACCTTCTACTCTGGACAGAACAGGAATATTAATGATCTCATTTGTAAAGAAACATTGTACCACAACAATTTTAAGGTGTGGAACTTTTAAGAAAAAGGTAGGAGTTTCTCTCATATCCAATCTCTGCTGGAGTAAGTTCCTTAGTGTTGGCAATAGTCCTAGTGATTTTCCAGAAATGTCATTTCAGTCTTTTAAAGACTTTGCCAAAAATGGTTGCCAAGACAAAAAGTTCAAACTGTGACAGGGGCCAAAGTCCAACTCACTCAGACTTTCACACTAAATACTACCATTTATTTTAAGAAGAGGTGATCTAAGAACTTATACCTGCTAGTTGGCAAATAACCATACAGGTATGAACAATCCCATAATTTCTATAGTATTAGAACAACACAGACAGAAGGGAATCAGATGCTTCTCTGCAACTCCTGTCTCTTGGGTGGAGCTTCCATTAGTACCTACCTCTGCAAGGCATTTACAACCCATATTAGCAACCACAGGTTGCACCCTTTAATCTTGGGGATTTTGGAGATCTCCTGCCACATTAACTGGATCAGGGGAATAGTAGTAGTGTTTGTTTCTTAATGGAAGTCCTGTATGGAAGCATATGAAAACTTTCCCTGAGAGCCAGTCTACCCTCCAGTATCTTGATGTTGACTACTATTCTTTCAGGAAAGAGTTTCCTCCATGACTGAGCAGAAATGATTATATATTTGGGTTTCTATCAGATGGTACTGTCTGTTCAACCAGTAGATCTGGCCAATTTTACCATGAAAATCTCTTTTAATACTTTCCAAACAATGGTGGGGGCCACCTCATGATCATATCTTAATTTTGGTTAAGTAATGACAAAAAATATTAAATAAAAAGTTCTTTTGAATGATTTTAACATTTGTTAATCCCAACATAACTGCATATATTTTTAAATGAAATGTGTATATTTGAGGCATATTCATTCAATCTAATGAACAAGTAGACCCTTGGAAAATATCTTCCCGAGGATTCTCCAGTCCACAGATTGGAGAACATTACATTATACTAGGAGTTCCTTGAGAAAAAGAGTAGGCTTTGTTTAGCTTTATCTTCCCAATGCCTAACCCAGTGCCTGGCACAAAGCAGTTGCTTAATAAGAAATAGATGTTCCAGAGATATTTTGTTTAGCTAACACTTGCAATATTCATGGAACACTTATGTACCAGGGACTGTTCCAAGTGCTACGTAAGTATTTACTAGTCAATGCTGCATAGTTATAAAGGAATACTGAACACAGACTACTGAGTATGGAAAAGTGTATTTTTGCTCATGATTCTGGAGATTCAAGTTTAAGACTGGGAGGCACCATTGGTTTGGGCCTCTGGTAAGGGCAGCACATAATGGCAAAAGCATGTGTTATAGTGACCTGTCACATCTCAAGCCAAGAAGCCTGGAGAAGACAGAATGGTGTTCCATAATCCCCTTTGGGGGCAAGCTCTCAATGACCTAACCTCTTAAAGGTCTCACTAGTGTCCACTTCTCAAAGTCCACACAACTCCCATACCACCACCCTGCAGACTAAGACTTTACTTATAGCTCTTTGGGGGATATTACTGTAGTAATTCAATTACTGTAGTAATTCAATTAACCATCAACCAACTCTAGGAAATAGATGATATTATAATCCATATTTTACAGATGACAAAATTGAGACTCAGAGCTTCCATGATTTATTCAAGGGCACCTTGTAAGGAATTTTAAAAGCCAGGATGCAAAGTCAAGTTTTATTGCTTTCAATGTCTTTACATGTAACTGTGTAGGCAGTGAGTCCACAGCTATGATTAATTCACTGGGTCCTTGGGAACGGGGGATGGACCATATTAATAGAATGTTACTTGGGCAACCCCACAACACAAGATGGGGAATGAGTGTCTTTCATAAGGAGGCATTAATTTCCTTGTCTCAAAGGCAACTAAGAAAAAAATTCACAAACATGTCACAGTTTACTTATGCCAGCAGTTCTAATCAGATGCCCTTCCTACAGTAAAATCTCACCTGATGTTTAGAAAATAAGGGGTTATGTGAAAGAATGAATGCATATCCTTTTCATGAGAAAGACTTAATATAATATACATCAATTACTTTTCTGGCTGGGTTTGAGCTTGTAGTGTAAGCCCTGCAATGAAAGAAAAATTACATCAGAGCTTTATTTCTAGAGATAGAAGAATTACCTCATGAATAAAAGAGAGAAAAACACAATGCAGAGAGAGCCGGGGAAGCAGGTGGGTCCCACACAACCACTCTGACTCTGCTGCATCCCCACAGCACTGTGTACACCTGAGCACAGGTACTATAGGAGATGCACAAAGAAACCTGGTAAGTGTCCTGGCCTCAAGGAGCTCAAGTAGTGAAAAGTGTGCGTTAACAAACACAAGGCAAAATATGTCCTGTGTTCAAAAATAAAATAGAGAAAGATTGGAACCTAGTGCTCCAAGAGCATCAAACCAGGCCAGATGGTTCTAGCTAGGGCAAGCAGGAAATGCCACTGTCTGAACTGGCTATGTTTTGATTCTAAGAGATTAGAAGGAAGGACTTTCTGCATAAAAGAAACTCTATGGAGATGTGGAGTGGGGTATGGGGAGAACTGGCAATTCATTCCAGTTGATTAAACAATGGTTACACTCTGCCCAACTCTGGGCTAATCTCTATTTGGCTAGTACATTGTTGTGTGTTTTTAAAAAGCAAGTACTAAATTTGAATGCCCAGAGGGAGGACATGGGCTCTGTGTTTCTTGTCCTTCTCTACCCTTTGACTCATCACACACAGTCATGCTTCCTGCTACCTCTGCAGGGTTTAGGATGGATGACCCCTGCACAAAAACAGAGTGTCTTGGGGTCTCCAGGGACTTGGCTAAGGAAAATCACTCAATAGAGAATAGGCAGGAGTTTCTAATGTGGAATTAAAGCAGGAAGAAGGAGGGAGAGATGTTGGAGAAGATTCTCAAGCTTGGATGGGGACATGGGGGGGGCACCTTCATTTTCACTAATCTTAGACTCAAATTTTCGCATTTCCTTCCATTTTGAATGTGAGGCAGGGAATCACAATAGTATTAGCAATACTCATGACTTGGTCACAAGTAAAAAACATTATTTCATTGCACCTAACAGGTGTTGCAGATATATTAAAAAATCATTTAGGTTAATCAGTACTGTGAAATTAGGATAGTTATTAGAATTTGCTAGATTTTGTTATTTAGTGAGTTAATAAAGAAACACCTACATTGCTATGTCACAGAGTTTCAAAGTATTTTGATATGATTTCCCATCATTGGTGTCCTTTACACTCCTGTGTTTCATTGTTTGCATTTAAAAACTGTACCCTGCAAGTGGATCTATAGTTTTCAGCAGACTCCTATAAGGGTCCATGACACAGAATAGGTTAAAAACAGCAGATAAATGTAGCTAGGACCACATAACAGAGAGCTTTGAAAATCATTTTTAGTGTTTTAAAATTAATGTTATGGGCAAAGAGTTTTTTTTTCTTTGTTTTGTTTTGGGGGATTTTTAAATTCCAGTTAGTACTTTTTAGTAAACTGATAGGAGCAATATAATTTTTAATCAATTTTATGAAGGTATAATTACATATAGAAGTGCATACCCATTTGAATTGTAAAGTTCAATGAGCTTTGACAAAGGTAACCACTACCCCAATCAAGATATGGTTTAAGTCTCAAAAAACAAAATTCAGAAATTGTACATCCTGCTATACCACACCCAAAGGATCCTTGCTCCCTGCTCACAGGTACACCAGCCCTTTACTGAAGGACCCAGACTCTGCATCCTAGTGAGGGAGAACAATCCTCAAAGAAGTCCATCTGCACAAAGGAACAGTGTATCGAAAGTGAGAAACTTAGATACAGATGTGATATATACATGAACAGTCTAAGGATAATCTTCAAATGCCAATCTATGTTATAATGTATTTTATCATCATCAAAATCATAACTTTTTACAGACTAAATGAGGACCAGAGTTTGATCTTCTGTTCTTATTGGCTGATGGCATGGTACATTGCTAATCATTATCATGCTTGCTTTGATAATCCCTATTTTAGATTCCCACAACTTAAGTTACCTCTTGTTGAAACTCCTGGAAACTTCAAAGTTTTTTCCCAAGCCTCCCATTATCCACTGGAACTCTGGGAAATCAGCCCAATTTGGTTTCCTGGGTCCTATAAATATTTACCAACATGGCATAAGGAAAAAGAAAATTACAAAACTATTTGTATTGGGAGTTGCTACTTCAGCGACTTCAGCTGTATAAGGTGGAGATTTTACTACCCTAAAGCAAAACAGCTGTTTTCTTTTAAATGCAGAAAAGGTACAGAAAATTAAATCTCTCACTTTTTATTCCTTTCTCATGGGTGTGTTTGAGAAGATATGGAGACTGTAGCTCTTTTGATAACAAAAACAAGTAATATAATGATTCAAGTGATTTTTCCCCTAGTATAGATGGTGAGTCTTCTAGCATTTATACTTTAATAATAATATGTCCATCTATAGAATGCAGTCTATAGTCCAAGTTGTATAAGACACCTTATTTACAAAAATGGCCTCATTTAATCTTCCCAACAACCCTAAAAGCTGTATTTGTATCCATATATTTTAAGATGATGAAACTGAGATGGACAGAACCCTAAGTGATATGTCTGATTTCTGTCTCCCAATACATGCTACTTCCACTTTTTTTATAATATTACACAATGTATTTCTAGTTATCTTATTTATTATAGTTTCACTGTGCACCAAATCTTATTTTACAATGTCTGTACTGAAAGGCATGAATTAAGAGGGGTGAGTTCTATTTTGCATCATCTTTTGTAATGGGTGAAGGGCAGATCCTCAAGGAGGACTTGAACACATCCAGGTTCCCTGGAAGCATTTCCCCCCTCAAGAACTTTGTTTCTGAGCTCTCTCAATTCTTCCACTCCTTGTTATAACACCGCCATACAAATGCACCTGTAACTATACCTGATCATCTTTTCTTTTCCATCTAATTAAGCAAATAGCTATTCTTTGTAAGATCAAGTTTTCTATAAAATTTAGCAATTGCAGAGACTGGCCATAGAATTACTGCAGATTTCCTTTAGCCCTGAATAATCATCCCATTGAACAATCATACTTATGAGATAGGATCAAAAGAAACTTGAGCATTGTCTTCCACTGTCCCTTTAAAACTTGCTTCAATTGAATAAAATTCAGCACGCTCTGTGACTTTTTGCTTACTCTTGTTAAAAATAGTTCCAGATCACTTTCTATCACAAAGCAGTCTCTATCCAATAGTGAGAATGCCCAGACCCATGTAATATGCAAAGCTCTTTCTTTGCCTTATATCTTAGAGTTATATCTTTTGTCCTTTTCTACCAAGGGCTGGCTTCAAAGAGTGGTGATGGGTCTTCTTTTCTTCTCTTTCTCATCCTCCTCCCCAACCTGCCAGGCAAGACTCCTAGGCTCCTGGCATTGGAGGGAGGAGAGGAAAAGAGTACAGAACGTCCTTCCTTCACTGGTGTCTTTCTAAAGAGCTTATCAGGCATGGCAGATGTTTAAAGCTGATTCTCCCACAGGACTACTGTGGGTTCTTTAGAAGTTCCCTTGGAGTCCCTCCCACTGCAAAACCAGTTCTCCCACAGTTCCTTGAACAATGTGCATTTTGATCTGTCTCACTATTCACTTTGGTATAAAACAGCTATTATATCTCACAGTCTCAGCCAGAATTTCCCATTTAATAAACTATAACTTTTGCTATTACATTAATCCTCTAGATTACGGATCACTGTCTCTTAGGTGGATATAAATGCAGAATAATGCTCCTTTTCAACCAGCAAAACAACACAGTCATCTCTCAGTATCCATGGAAGACTGTTTCCAGGATCTGCCCATGGATACCAAGATCCACAGATGCTCCAGTCCCCTTATATAAAATGGAGCAGTATTTAGATATAACCTACACACATCCTCCTTACATTTTAAATCATCTCTAGATCACTTATAATACTTAATGTAATTTAAATGTTATATAAATTGTTTTTATACTCTACGGTTTAGGGGGATAGAAACAAGAGAAAATTGGGTGTGCGTTCAGTACCGATACATTTTCCCCCCAAATGTTTTCCATCTAAGGTTGGTTGAATACACACATGGAACCCATGGATACAGAGGGCTGATCTCTGTAACAGAACCTGGAAACTTTTTATAATTATTACTTTTCACTTAAAGTTTTATCTTGATTTCCATTTGAAAATGGATTATAATATCTCTTCTGTAGGCATTCATTGTTTCCTTAATTTGTTCCATATTTGTGTGGCTTTCAGTGAATAAGCACTGTCAAATCTGTTCATCCCATGCCTAGAATTGAAGTCAATTCTGTCTCTCCTAACTAATGGAAAGTTTTCATATGTGTTCATCATGTTTTACATTTTTCTATATAAAAATGGAGAAAAGACCATAAACTTAAAATTTCCAATCCCTAGGTGGTTTCCATTCTAAGCGGAGATTACTGTGTCATCTTTGGTCAGCTTCATTCATGCAGGTGATGGGCCTGAGAGATTCACTGGGGTTATACATTTTAAAGTAACAATGACATATTAACTTTTAAACTCCCTATCCCTTTTCCTCTCTCTCACTCAACCCTCTCATATCAGAGATCACTATGGCAACTGAATCTGCATAACAGTGGCTAGTGTGAGAGAGGGAGGTATCTAGGATACAATAATTTTTCCACTCTTTTTATTAGAGCATTATAGTTGTACATAATAGTGGGATTTGTTGTTATATATTCATACATGCATATAACAACATAATTTGGCTAGTATCACTCCCCTATACTTCCCATCTCTCCCTTTCTCCTATCTCGTCTTCTCTTCTTCTCTTCTGACAATCTTCCTTTGATTTTCATGAGATGCCCCCCACAATCTTTCTTTTCCTCTTTCCTGTCTAGCTTCCACATATGAGAGAAAACATGATCCCTGACCTTCTGAGTTTGGCTTATTTTGCTTAGCATAATGGTCTCTAGTTCCATCTATTTCCCTGAAAATGACATAATTTCATTTTTATTTATGGCTGAAGAAAACTCCATTGTGTATATATGTCACATTTTATTTTTTTAAAATTTTTTTAGTTGTTGATGGACCTTTATTTTATTCATTTATTTGTATGTGGTGCTGAGAATTGAACTCAAGGCCTCACACATGCAAGGCAAGTGCTCTACCACTGAGCCATAACCCCAACCCTTTATCCATTCATTCACTGATGGACAGCTATGCTGGTTCCATAGTCTGGCTATTGTGAATTGTGCAGCTATAAACATGAGTATGCATTTGTCAATATAGAATGATGACTTTAAATAAATTATGACTTTAGAATAAATACTGAGCAGTGGTATGGCTGGATCATATGGTGGTCCCATGTCGAGTAGTACAAAAATTTTAAAAGGTGCTCATTCCCACGGCCATAAAAGTGTTATGCCCTAGGCACCTGACTCATCTTATACTGAACCTGTCTCTGTGCATCAGAATACATTTCTTTATGTCATAATCCAATCATTCATTCAACAATATTTTTTCCCAACAATATTCTTGAGTTCCTTCTGTGGACCAAAGATGCTCCTGATGCTGGACATACAGAAGAGAAACATCCAGACAAAATTTTCTGCCCTCTGTGTTGGATAAAATCATGTGTTACGGAGAAAGAGAAAGCAGAGGAGAATAAGGAAGCTCCAGGATAGGATGGGGGTTCTCAATTGGTATGGGGTGTTTGGGGGAAATCCTTACTGAGAAGGTGATATTCAAACAAAGAATGAAGGTATTACATTTTTTTCTGAATAGTTGATAAGTTCTTTCTTATATTTTATGTGTTTATCACCAGTAATTTATAATAAATAGATTTTGTGTAATTATCTGGCTTCTCTTGACAAATCCAAAGATCTGGCAACATGGAATCACATTCCTGTACAAAAACAATCAGACAGAGTAAAGAGGGGCTGTCTGGTTACTTTAAATCAGTCAGAGATTTTATATTTGGGCAAAAGTTATCCAGTTCTCCAAATCTCCATCTGCCTACCTTATTCACCTGCCTGTTCCCTATAGACCCTTAACTTTGCAAACCTTGGCTAGAATCCTTAAAAAAAAAGAGACCTCAAACGCTGCCTTTAAGGCAGCCACTCACAGGCATGGTGCCACCGCAGTAAGACAGTCTGCTCACCACACTACAGCAAAAGTCACTCTATGAGTTAAGTAAGGGAGGCCTGGATTCTGGACTCTAGAGATGACTGGTGTTCCTTGGCTGCTTAAAGGCAATGGGAGACAGACCAGTAGGCTGTTGTCTTGCACAGTGATGGAGATCACCAGAACTTTAAGACCCTGCCAGCCTAGCCCATACATGTTCTAACTTTCAACCAGACTAGCAAAAGAAAAAAAATCAATTCTAGGGTGTGCAAGGCATGAATTTCTGTCTCAGCAGAATTTCAATACAAGCTGTCACAGGCATTTGAAACCCCACCTACCTGCTGGCACACATAAGGACAGGAATTTTCCACTTGGGTGAGAGGCCATACTGTTCATAGAAAACTCCCATGAGGATGAGTTCTGGGGTGGCAGAGAGTACCAGCTAGGAGACCTCTGTAAAGTGGTCAGAAGCTCCATTCCCAGCATCACCAGGAGTGTCCATGGCAGGTTGCCATAATAACTGTCTCTTATATTTTCCATACTTATAGGTGCGTTTTTGTTCCTGCAACTATTTGCTCAAACTATAAGAATATTTTAAACTGAAGCCAAGTAGCTAAGAAGGAGTTAAGATTTTTTTCAACTTATGTAAAAACCTCAACTGTGAAATTGCATCAAACAAGTTTTGCTGTAAAAAAATAACTGGAAGCACTGTAACTTTGAAGCAGATATGGCATGAGTGTTTGTTTGATAAACACTATGAGGTTCTGGATATATTTCAATCAACTCTCCACATTTGCACTGAATTTAAAAGCCTCAAATCCTGCCGAGTCTACAGAGGACATTGCGTCTCAGTTGTTATTTCACAATCAGTGAAAGAATGGGGGAGGGAGAAGTATATTTCCAATCTTAACTCCAACTAGATATTAGAAAATAATTCTCATGTTAGTAAAAATGAAAGTGATGGTTAAAATAATAGAATCACTTGAAAAACAAGTTGGCAAATAACTACTGAGCCATTCATGTAACTTAAAAACTAAATTCACATTAACTAAAGGAAAATAATTTAAGGTGATCCGTGTAAAATGTGGGAAGCAGGAGAAATTTCTCTTTGGTGTACAGATTCTTTCTTCTCTGTACTTTCTTCACCTTTAGCAGGTTCTTTTCTCTCTCTTGTACAACACACAGTTCCCAATAACCATGTTCTTTCTTATACATATCCAAGTATAGGTCAATGGGAAGACACAAGAAACTTTATGTTTTTAAAGAAGTTCTGTTTCAAAGATGATTTCTGATTTTAAGAGTGAGAAAAAAGTGAAGAATGATTGTGTTCCCTTTACAAATTCGTGTGTGTGTGTGTGTGTTGTTTTGGGTTTTTTGTTTTGTTTTGTTTTGTTTTTTGCTACTGGGGATTGAACCCAGGGGTGGTCTACCACTGAACTACATCCCTAGTTCTTTTAATTTTATATTGAGACAGAGTCTCACTAAGTTGCTCAGCCTGGCCTTGAACTCATAATGCTTCTGCCTCAGCTCTCTAGTAGCTGGGATTGCAGGTGTGTGCTACTGCTTCTGGCTCCTTTAAAACTCAAATCAGAGACTATGCATCTGATAGATGAAAAGGTTGGCTCCGATCTACATATTGTGGGGTCGGGCTCCAAATTCCTTAATAGGACACCCATAGCACAAGAGTTAATAACAAGAATCAACAAATGGGACTTACTTAAACTAAAAAGTTTTTTCTCAGCAAGAGAAACAATAAGAGAGGTAAATAGGGAGCCTACATCATGGGAACAAATCTTTACTCCTCACACTTCAGATAGAGCCCTAATATCCAGAGTATACAAAGAACTCAAAAAATTAAACAATAAGAAAACAAATAACCCAATCAACAAATGGGTCAAAGACCTGAACAGACACTTCTCAGAGGAGGACATACAATCAATCAACAAGTACATAAAAAAATGCTCACCATCTCTAGCAGTCAGAGAAATGCAAATCAAAACCACCCTAAGATACCATCTCACTCCAGTAAGATTGGCAGCCATTATGAAGTCGAACAATAACAAGTGCTGGCGAGGATGTGGGGAAAAGGGTACTCTTGTACATTGCTGGTGGGACTGCAAAATGGTGAGGCCAATATGGAAAGCAGTATGGAGATTCCTGGGAAAGCTGGGAATGGAACCACCATTTGACCCAGCTATTGCCCTTCTCGGACTATTCCCTGAAGACCTCAAAAGAGCGTACTACAGGGATACTGCCACATCGATGTTCATAGCAGCACAATTCACAATAGCTAGACTGTGGAACCAACCCCGATGCCCCTCAATAGATGAATGGATAAAAAAAATGTGGCATTTATACACAATGGAGTACTAAGCAGCAATAAGAAATGACAAAATCATGGAATTTGCAGGGAAATGGATGCCATTAGAGCAGATTATGCTAAGTGAAGCTAGCCAATCCCTAAAAAACAAATGCCAAATGTCTTCTTTGATATAATGAGAGCAACCAAGAACAGAGCAGGGAGGAAGAGCAGGAGGAAAAGATTAACATTAAGCAGAGTCATGAAGTGGAAGGGAAAGGGAGTGAAAAGGGAAATTGCATGGAAATGGAAGGAGACCCTCATTGTTATACAAAATTACATATAAGAGTTTGTGAGGGGAATGGGAAAAAAATAAGGAGAGAAATGAATTACAGTAGATGGGGTAGAGAGAGAAGATGGGAGGGGAGGGGAGGGGGGATAGTAGAGGATAGGAAAGGTAGCAGAATACAACAGTTACTATTATGGTATTATGTAAAAATGTGGATGTGTAACCGATGTGATTCTGCAATCTTTGTAATGTTTTGAATAACCAATAAAAAAAATAAAATAAAATAAAAAAACTTTTTATGATGTGTCTCTCCTCTGAAACAAATTGATCATAGGATGTCAATCATTTGTGTAAGGAAAGGTCTTTGCGGTTTTCTTCTGGAAGTCAAACATTAAGCAGCAGCATCTGGCCTGCAGTTGTTCTGTTAACGTTCATACCTTCTTGTCACATCCATTGCATCTGCAGAGGCACTTAGTAATTGTGGTGTGTTTGTTGCTGTTTTTGTCATCGTTGTGTGTGGGGTGGGGGAGAGAGAGAGAGGAGAGGAGAAGGATGAAGAAGGAGAAGGAGAAGGGGAGAAGGAGGAGGAGGACGGGGAAAGATCCTGAATATATACATTCTTTAATCATGTAGTAGACCTATACTTAGCAAAAGAAAAAACAAAAGGAACCGTATTTTTAATTTTCAATACAGTAACTCTTCAGAGGTCTTTTTGCCTTGTACCACTTTTCTTTCCCTTTGTTTATGTATAAAACAAGTTTGCAGATAAGTACCAGCTCATACACATGGTTTCAATACTAAATACCTATTTCAGAATAACAATTTGGTTATGAACTTCCACTCTAAGAAAATCACATGTGAGAGACACTTAAAAAATTACTTCAGATACAATAAAGTCATTTAAAATTCGATTTAAAAAAAATGACCAAGGAAATAATTTGGGGTCTCTATCTAATACCTTAGAAGTTAAACATACATAATGAATTATACTACTTTTGCTGAAGCTGAGCTTCTCACCAAATGTTTTAGATGGTCCAAAAATTGATGAGCCAGGCCAATCCCTGTCCTCAAATCTGTGCAATATGAAAGAGAACAACCATCTGTCCACTACGTTCTCTGTCTACATTTCACCCCTTGCACCCCCATCTTTACAGCAGAAGGAGAAGCCTCCCTCTTCCTTGTCTGATCATCCTTACCACCCTCCTGACTTGATTCCATTCACATCCTTCCATCATCAACTCTTTCCTCTCCTTTGGAGTGTGTTCTCTTCCTTCCTTCCCTTTCTGACTGAAACCAACACAGGTCTGACTTATTACAGAAACCACTTCTTTACCTTGTGCTGTCACTTCAAGTTACTACTCTGCCAATTTTCTATTTCTTCCAATAGTTCTGAAAATCTTCTATAGCTCTCCCCAAATTTTGTGTATATATGGATCACCTGGGTAACAGTGTTAGCATGCAGGTTCTGATTTGGTAGGACTCTGAGAATCTGCATTTCTAATGAGCACTCAAGTGACACACATCCAGCACACATGAGAGAACTCTCCAGCGAATATTTCCACTCTTGATTGCTCATTCATCCTCACCAGCTGATGTGTACTTCTTCCATCTCACTGAAACAGTTCCTGTCTCCCTTCTTACCTTAGAATTCAATGGTTCTTTATTTTGTCCTCATTTTATTTAATCTGTTCACAGTATCACTTATCATCATTGGTCACCTTTTTCTTGAAATTTTCTTCTCTTGGTTGCTCTAATGCCATATATTTTAGCTCTCCTTCCACCTGCATTTCCAGTTTCCTTTGATTGCAACTCTTCCTACTATTGTCATCTGCAAGAATCGAATTAATACTCAAGTGATGACCATCAAGATTCAGTATTTACTCTTTAATTTCTCTTTGTCTGTATTCTTTCCCTTGGAACTATCAAGTTTCATAGCTTCCATATGCATTATTCAAATGTATTTTCTCAAATGTGTTTTTCAATTTATATTCCAACCTCCAACTACTCAAGAGTTGTTTTATTTGGACAAGCTATGTTTTGTGGTTTGGATATGGGGTGTCCCCCAAAGACCCTGTGTTAAAGCAGAACTATTCAGAGGTGAAATGATTAGATTACAAGAGCTATAACCTCAACAGTAGATCTTAGTTGGAATGGACCAACTAGATGGAAACTGGAGGCAGGTGGCCATGCCTGGAGGAGGTTGGTCACTGGGGGCTGCCCTAGAACAGTGCATCTTCCCTGGGACACCCTCCCCCACTCCTTCTCTCTCTCTCTCTCTCTCTCTCTCTCTCTCTCTCTCTCTCTCTCTCTCTGTCTCTCCTTCCTTGCTGCCATGAGGGAAAGAGCTTTCCCTCTACCATGCACTTCACCTATGATATTCTGCCTCACCTTAGACCCAAAGGAATGGAGAAGGCCATCTATGGACCAAGCCTCTGATACTATGAGTCAAATAAACTTTCCCTCCCCTAAGTTGTTATTGTCAGTTACTTTGATTAAAGCAAGGCAAAACCTGTCTAAAACACTATTCATATCTCAGATTTCACATGTTTCAAGATCTAACTTATTTCTATGGCTCACTTTTCTTTTTCTATGAATGGTTGTCATTCTTGTTACCATCGCATAAGCTCATGGACTGAGTCTCTTGTATACTTTCAAATTAGATCACTAAATTCTAATGTGGAAGGGTAGGAGAAGTAGCTCAGGGGATCCAGAAATGAGTGAAAGTATTGTAAGTTTTGCTAGTCATATGTCCAGCTACAACTTAGTGACATTTACATCCTGATGATATTCTAGATATACTTCAGCTGAACTACAAGCTTAAACTCCTGCCTGTTTTTCACCTCCCTTCTTCTTATTTTTCTTTCTCTCTTAATTTTCCTTTGCATCCATCTCTTCTGTTTCTTTTGAATTATTTTCTTAAATACTGATTTCTTTAATTTTTGTCTTTCTCTTTCATTGTTCATAAATCATATAGTTTATGAATCAAGATCCCTTTGCGTCTCCCCACCAGCACTCATTAATTGAACATCTTATTTTTTACATCAGATATTTCATATTTCTCAATCTTAAAATAATTCCAGAAGGACAAAGAACATTCTTATGCTTAGTATCTTGTATTTCACTAGTAGGTATTAAACAAGTATTAGAGGAAGTTAGAGAGGAAAGGGAGGGAGGAAAGGGAGGAGGAGGGGGCTTGTCCTATAGTCATATAGCTAATTGGTGATGGAGTTAGACTTCTATCCTCAATTTGTCTAAAGCCAAAATCTATAAGAAGAACACTTTCTGTGTCCCCAGCTCTATATTAGGTGTTCTAATAGGACACGAACATGTACAGGACAATTTCTGCCTTTGAGGAGTATATAATTTAATAAGGGATACAAATACACTAATAATCATAAAGTAAGATACGACCATAAGTTCACAATCCTCACAGAGATTTGTTCAGTACCAATATTCTGGGCATATAATTATTTTAGTGTATGAAAGAATAAAACAAGTTAGTAAACAGTGTTCAAATGGAAGGTTCTCCTTTCCCCTAGAGTCTTGTGGCTGACCTTACTAAAAACAAGAGTTTTGAAATCCAAGTAAAGAGGGGACTCTATTAAAAGAGACCCAGAAGTTAATGGAGATGCTTGTGTAGTTCCCAGTCTAAAATCAGATCCAAAATCCTTAGGAGAAATTCTTAACGGCTGGCTGGCAATAACAGAAGCAGCATCATAAAAAGGTGCTGCTAGTTTATTGTCTTTCACAAGTTGGAACAAGAGAAGAAACTTTTCCAAAGCCTGGAAGAGGTATAAAGTGAATTATTTATTTTCTAAGAGTAGATACTTTTTTCATTTCCGAATAAATTAGTACTGTGATATAATAGGAAATACATATTTTAGTCTTTGTGATCTTAGCATACAATTTCCAAAACCACTGGAATTTTCTAAGTGATAGAGCAATAAATATGAAAGGCTTACTTTCATTACTCATAAGTCCCACTAGTCTGTGGTTAAAATAAGTGTATCGTAAGTTAGACATTTCTAAACAGAGAGAGTGTTGGTATGAGTACATCTGCCTCATTACTTGTGGGAAGAAAAATAGTTAAATAATTGATTTACCTTTCTGTGAAGAACAATATCAGAATATGTTTAAAAATCAATATAAGTACAGATCTTGGGAAAGTTTCCACCTACATCCTGGAACTCCAGGAACACAGTTACCAGTGCCCCAAACCCAACACCACCTGTGCTTGTTCCCAGACCTTGAGAACTAGGAAACATCTCCTTCTAAGCCCACGGCCTTGTGATTATAACTGCTGGTGAAAAAAGCCCCAGAAACACCCAAGTTAATCCTTGAGGAACTGAGGAATCTCCCATTCATGTCCTTTAGCTTCAGACCATAACCACCCATGCTACAAAACTTGGTTCCCTCTGTGCTTGCCCCCAATGAACTAGAGACATTTCCATTCACATCCTGCTGCTCCAGGACTTCAGATACTAAACCCATAAACCCTGGTATCACTTGCAGGACCTAGGGAAGAACTCCTTCATATCCCACACTTCAAGAAGCATGAATATCAGTGCCACAAGTCCAAACTTTACCTGCACATGACCTGGGGACCTAAGGAAGATGTCCACAACCCACAGACTTGGGATCAGAGCTGCTGGAACTCACTTGGGATTGTCCATTGGGACCTGCAGAAAATACTATCTGGGCCTTGCAGCTCTAAGAAAGTACTTATGAGCACTATAAGCCCAGAACCACCCACAATTGTTCCACAGCAGCCTCGAGATGATCTCTTTTCCACTATACAACCTTGAGTCCACTGGCCACAGTTCTCAACATCACCCTATCTCATTCACTTGGACCTCAGGAGTGTCCCATCACATCCTGTGGCTTCAGAAATGTGGCCAGGAGACTGAGACATCTCCTACATTAATCCTGAGGATCCTGGGAAATGTCTCCTTCACATGTTGTGACTCAGTGACCATGGCTGCTGGTGCCACAACCTTTGTCATCACATGTGCTTACCATGAAGAACCTGGCAAGCACATCCTGCACCGCTCCTCTCCACATCCGGCACTACTGAGACTGTGGCAGCTGTTACCACAAGCCCCAGTGTCATCCGTGCTTGACTCTGGAGCTGAAGACACACACCTTTGGAAACCTAAGACTGGTGAAAAGTTGTACAACTGCTTTCATGAACTTCTATAGTCTAGACCTTTGAGGCACTCAGACACTGCTGACAATCAAAGCCAAAGAAATCTCACCAGAGACTACTCTTTTTGCATTCAAATCCAAAGCACCTACCTAACAGATACCCTCTATCCCAACTAAAAGAAATATTTTCCTATGGAAGCTACACCATAAAATTGGGAGAGATAAATGTTATACCAGAGATATAGACACAAGAAACATGCAAGAAATGACTCCCTGCCAAAGAAAACAGTAATTCCCCAGAAATAAATCCCAACTTGAAGGAAATTATGAAATGACTGAAAAAAAAATCAAAGTAATGACCTTAAGGAAACTCTATGAGATGCAAGAGAATACAAAAGAATGAGGAAAAACAATTCAGGATATGAATGAGATCTTCACAAAAGAAACAGACATAAAAAATAAAAATCTTAGTGTTAAAATCCTTAATCAATTAAATAAAAATTCAAAGGAGAGCTTTCAAAATGTACTAGAAAAAGCAGGAGAAAAATGTTCTGAAATTAATGACAAGTCTTTAAATTCAGTAAGACAGAAAAAAAAAAGACTATGAGACTTACAAGACATTGTTAATTGAACAAATACTGGTTTTGAAAACTCATTTCATAAAATAATAGCCTCAAACTTTCCAAATCTTCAAAGAGATATGGACTGAAAAAATAGAATCTTTTCAGTCAAAAAAGATTCTATTAAAGCACATTATAATCAAAATGTCAAAAGAACAAAGAGAATTCTAAAAACAGCTTGAGAAAAAGCATATAAAGGAATGTTCATTAGACTTATGACAGATATTTCAGCAGATATTTCATAGCTCACAAGAAAGTGGGATGATACATTCAAAATCCTGAAAGAAAAAAAAAACCCTGCTAACAAAATACTATACCAGAAATATATCCTTTAAAAAATAGAGGGAAGATAAACTCTTCCCCAGATAAGCATAAACCAAGGGAATTAGTTTCCATCTAACCAACTCTACAAGAAATATGTAAGAGACTTCTATACTAGGAATGAAAGGATAATAAACTATATCATAAAAATATCAATTATGAATGTACAAAACTCAGTAGAAGAAAAGATATGAAAGAAAAAGAGAGGATGAAACATTAACATGGAGAAAACTACCAAATGACAAAAATAAATGGTATAGGGAGTGGAAAGGAACAAAAATAGACAAAGTAAGCAGAAAACAATTAAAAAATGACAAGAGTAAGTTCATGACAATCAATAATAACCTTGAATGTATGTGGGCTAAATTCATCAAAGGACATATACTAGTTAAATGGATTAAAACAAAGAAAGAAACAAGACCCAACTATACACTGTCTATAAGAAACTCTCTTTACTACTAAAGGTACACGTTGACTGAAAGTGAAGGGTTGGAAAAATACATTTATACAAACTGAAACCAAAAGTGAGAAGGAATAGTTATACCAGACAGAGCGGAGTTTAAATAAAAATTATAAAAGAGACAAAGAAGGTCACTAGATATTGATAAAAAGGATTAATTCAACAAGAAAATATAATAACTGTAGATATATATACACCCAACATGGGACCACCCAAATATATAAAGCAAATACTTAGATTACTTAAATATAAAGGGAGAGACAAACTCTTTTTTAAAAATATTTATTTTTATTTGTGCACAATATATCTATTTTGTTTATTTACTTTTATGTGTTGCTGAGGATCAAACCCAGGGCCTCGCACATGCTAGGTGAGCGCTCTACACTGAGCCACAACCCTAGCCCCCGAGACAAACTCTTAATACCACAATAGTGGGGGACTTTAATACCTCATGTTCCTCATAGACATATTATCAAGACAGAAAATCATCAAAGAAGCATCCAAGTTTTACCATATTATAGAGAAAATGGACCTAACAAACATTGAGAGAACATTTCTCCCAACAGCAGCAGAATACACATTCTTCTCATTAGCACATAGAGCATTTTCCAGGATAGATTTTACATTAAGCCACAAGTTAAGCCTCAATAAATTTTGAAAAGTAAAATCATATCATGTGTATTCTCAAATCAAAACTGAATAAAACTACTAATCATGGACTGGGGTTGTGGCTCAGTGGTAGAACGTTTGCCTAGGGTGCGTGAGGCACTGGGTTCGATCCTCAGCACAACATAAAAATAAAATAAAGGTATTGTATCACCTACAACTAAAAAATATATTTTAAAAAACTACTAATCAACAAGAAAAATAATGGGAAGTATACATGTTCCTCACTGACAAATGAGTAACTGAAAAAATTAAAAGGGAAATCAAAATATTTTTTAAAACGAAATAACAATATATCAAAATCTCTGGGATACAACAAAAGCAATATTGAAATGAAAGTTTATGTGACACAGGCACAGCAAAGTTTATAGTAGCACAATTTACAATAGCTAAACTAAGGAACCAACCTAGATGCCTATCAACATAGAATGGGATAAAAGAAATTGTGATATACATACACAATGGAATATTACTCAGCCACAAAGAAGAATGAATTTATGACATTTTCCAGTAAATGGATGAATCTGGAGAGTATAATGCTGAGTGAAATAAGCCAGTCCCAAAAAACTAAAGGTCAAATGTTTTCACTGATATCTAGAAGCTAAACCTCAATAAAATGTGGGAAGGGAAAGAAGATAAATCCAGTATATTAGACAAAGAGGAATAAAAAGAAGGGAGGGAAGATAGGAACAGGAAAGACAGTAGAATAAATGTAACCTAATTTTCCTATGCATACATATGAAAATACCTAAGTGAATCCGATCATCGTGCCCACCCACAAGAATGGGGTCCTAATTTGAAAAAAGATATATTCCATGCTTGCATAATTTAATCAAAATGGATTCCACCATCATGTATAACTACAACGAACCAAAAATAGAAAACTTAAAAGTATAGAAAAAATGTGAAATAACAACCTAACAACATAGCATACAAACCAAACCCAAAATTAATAGAAGGAATAACATAAGTCAGAGAAGAAATAAAACTAAAAATAAAAATAAAATGAAATAGAGTTGTTTTTGAAAAGATAAATAAAATTGACAAACCTTTGGCTAGACTACCCAAGAAAAAAAGAGAAGACTCCAATAAGTAAAATCACAGATGTAAAAGGAGACATTACAACTGATATCACAGAACTACAAAAAAATAAGCAAATACCATCAACCATTATATGCTAATAAAATTTCTGAATACACACAACCCACCAAAATCAATCAAGAAGAAAAAGAATTTTAAACAGACTAATACATGAGGAAGGAAGGAGATTGAAACAATGATTAAAAGTCTCCCATCTTAAAAAGAATTCCATTATCTGATCCCTGATGAATTCTACAAAACATTTAAAGAATTAATTCCAATTCTTAAACTTTTCCCAAAAACTGAAATACAAGCAACTCTGCCAAACTCTTTCTACAAGTTCAACATTACCCTGATACTGCACCCAGACAAAGATGAAGCAACACCAACAAAATGAACTATAGAGCCATACATAGATTCAAAACTTCTGAATAAAATATCAGCAAACCAAATTCATCAGCACATCAGAAAGGCCATACACCATGATCAAATGAGACTCATCCCAGGGATGCAAGTATGGTTCAACACATGCAAATCAATAAACATGATAAAACACATCAACAGAGTGAAGGATAAAACCCATATGATCTTCTCAATAGATGCAGAAAAAAATCCAATAAGATTACACATTGCTTCAGAAAAAAATACTTTCAATAAATTAGGTACAGAGGGAACATAACTCAAAATACAAAAGGCTATTATAAGAAAAACCCACAGCCAGTATCATAGGGATAAGGAAAAGGCTGAAATCATTTCCTCTAAGATCAAGAACAAGACAAGGATGTCTACTTTCATCCCTCTTTTTAACATAGCACTAGATGTCTTAGCAAGAACAATTAGGCAAGAGAAATTAATAAAGAGCACCCAAATTGGAAAGGAATAATTTGAATTGTCCATGTTTTGTAGATGACATATTTATACATAGAAAAACCTAAAAACTTCATCAAAAAGCTGTTAGAACTGACAAATTCAGTGAGGTTGCAGAATACACATTCAACATGTAAGAAAGAGTAGCTATTTTAAAATATTTTTAGTTGTAGGTGGACATAATACCTTTATTTTATTTATTTATATTTGGTGATGAGGATCGAACCCAGGGCCTCACACCATGTTAGGTGAGCACTTCATCGCTGAACCACAACCCCAGACCAGAAAGAGTAGCATTTTTATACACCAATAATGAACTTGATGAAAAATAAATTTAAAAAGTAATCTCATTCACAATAGCTACATAAAATATTTAGTAATAAATTTAATCATGGAATTGAAATAAGTCTACAGTGAAAATTATAAAGCACTAATGAAAGAAATAGATATCCATGGCTTATATCTCTAATCATGGATTAGAAGAATTAAAATTGTTAAAATGACCATATTACCCAACATGAGCTACAGATTCAATGTAATTTCTATCAAAATACCAAAAACTTTCTTCAAAACAATAGGAAAAAAAAATAGGAAATGTTAAAATTCCTAAAATTCATATTGTACTACAAAGACCTAGAATAGCCAAAGCAATCCTGCAGAGAAGGAAGAGGAGGAAACTAGTTCTCTTCTCCTTGTCATACATAAAAGTTAATTCAAAATGGACCAAAGACCTAAACGTAAAACCTGAAACTATAAAATTACTACAAGAAAACATTAGGGCAATACTTCAAGACATTGGTATAAGCAATGATTGTTTAGAAAGGACCACAAAGGCACAGGGAACAAAAGTAAAAATAGACAAATGTGATTATATCAAGCTAAGAAGTTTCTTCACAGAGAAGAAAATAATCAACAGAGTAAAGAGAAAAAATACAGAATGGTAGAAAATGAATTCATGCACTATTCATCTGACAATGGACTGCTATTCAGTATATGTAAAGCTGAACACTAGAAACATCAAATTGACAATTACAAAATGAACTTAATATTTAAATAGACACTTATCAAAAAAGATATATAAATGGTAAAAATGCATATGAAAAAATGCTTGATTTCACTTATCAGCAGACAAATACCAATCAAAACCAAATGAGATATAGTCTCATCTCACAACTGCTATCGCCAAAGACAAGAAATGGCAAATGCTAAGGATGGTGCAGTTAAAAGGGAATATTTATACACTGTTGGTGGGAAATATCCACTGTGGAAAACACAGAGATTCCTTAAAAACTAAAAATAGAGCTAAACCATATGATCCAGCAATTCTACTACTGGGTGTATATCTAAAGGAGATGAAATCACTATTACTGAACAGATACTTGCAGTCCATGTTTATCACTGCACTATTCACAATACTTTAGATATGGAATCAACCTTGATAACCTTCAAGTGGATGAATGGATACAGAAAAGATGGTCTATATACACAATGTCATGCCATAAGAAAGAATTACATCCTGACATTTGCAGCAAGATGAATGAAACTGGAGGGCCTTATGTTAGGTGATACAAGAAAAGTAAACAGTATATGTTCTCCCTCATTTGTGGAGAAATCTGTCTTATAGAAGAATGAGATGTAATAGCAACCACTAAAGACTGAGAGGGACAAGGTAGAGGGAGAGAGGAGAGGTCAATAAGGGGCACCAAAACACAACTAGCCTGGAAGAATTCCTTGTTGTTTTTCTTTAGCACAGTAGGATAACTGCTGGTTAAAAAAAATCTATGATATATTTCAAAAGTGACTGGACAAGTACAAACTTTCCAACACATAAAAAATGATGAATGCTTGAAGAGTTTGATTATTACAAACTATATACATGTACCAAATTATTATCATAAACCCCATAAAGATGTACAAATATTATGTATCAATAAAAAAGAACATATAAAATTAAAATATTAAATTTTAAAAATGTGAGGAAAAAATATATGTATCAATAATTTTGTACTCTTAGCATCAGCAAAGTTTTCTACAGTATAACACCAAATGAAGAACCACCAGCAAAAGATTAAAGAAAAAACAAAAAAGGAACATTTTTATGTCACCAAAAAATGTCATAAGCCATATCAAAAGTAAAATTAAAAACCGGAAGACCATTTAAAAATACATGTGATAAAGAATTTACACTCCTATAGTCATTTAATTAATAAAGCAGGAAAAACACTCTTGCCATAATCAGACAACTAAAACAATTCTTTTAAAAAGATCTGCAATACACAAAACCAAACCTAAAAAGTAAAATAAACAAAACAAAAATTTGTAATTCCTCAGCTAATAGATGCTCAAAAATACATAAGAATCATAATATCCAGGAAAAGTAACATATAGGAAAATAGGCTTTCATATAGTATTGGTGGAAGAATAATTCCTTTCCTCTGTATTTGGTGCCCCTTATTGAACTTCTTTCCATCCTCCCTCCCCAGTCCTTTTCTCAGTCTCTAGTGACCACTTTTCTCTCCGTTCTTCTATGAAACTGAATTTTTAGTTTCCACAGTGAATAAATAATTCACCATTTCTGTGATGGACCCTTTGGTAATACGTACCAGAGAACTTCCAAAAAGGATATATATTATGATCCAACAACAATTCCACTTCTAGGAATATGTTCTAGAAATTTATGAGAAACTATAACTCACTTTATGTGCAAAACATTTATTGTGACCTTGTTTATAATAGTAAAAAACGGAAACAGTCTAAATGTTTAATCAAGGAAGAGTGGTTAAATGTATTTTAATCCATCCATATGGTAGAATGACAGACATGCTCCTACTAAACAAAAATCAGGACTTATATGCTTTCGTTGGTGCAAAAAGTAATTTTATGATAGGTTTTTGGCGAAAAAAATCACTTATATCTTAAAAAACACATTATACAATAATTTGTATAATAATTTTTAAAATTATGTATATACACATATCATTAAGTTTTGGATCTTAAATCCCCCAAAGCCCCATAGGTTAAAGGCTTGGTCTCCAGTCTGTGGCAATATCAAAAGGTGGAACCTTTAAGTGATGGGGCCTTATAGAAAGTTATTTAATTAATAAAACAGGAAAAAAAATCTTGTTAGGTCAGCAAGGGCAGTCCCTTTCCCTTCTTTTTGTTTCCTGGTCACTATGAAGTAAGCAGACCTCTTATGTCATTCACTCCCACCATGATGTACTATGCTACCATAGGCCCAAAGTGATGGGCCAAGTGACCTTGGACTAAAATTTCTGAAACAATGAGCAAAATGAGTCTCTCCTTCTTTCTAAATTCATTTTCTTATGTATTTTGTCAGAAAGTGTCAGAAAGCTGCCTAACACAAACACACATACATATACACACACACCAACACAGAAAGTCAGATGGTAAATAAGGTCCCTATTGAGCTTGAACTGGCTTTAGCACTGGTGAAACTTGGATTACATTAACACCAACTCCCAAGGCCTTTGGAAGTTCAGTACACTTCCTTGAGGTTTACTTCATGTTTCTCTCTGCTTCTGTGCTCTTTTGTGCTGTTTTTTTTTTGTTTGTTTGTTTCAACTCATAAAACATCTGTAGACTCATTTCTTTCACAATAAATCCATTCCCAGCAATTCTTTTGTGATGTTTTGCTGGCTTTATTTAAAGTCTAAGGGTGACCATTCATACTCCTATTCAATAGCACTTCAGCCTATCTGTTGCCTGATTCCTGGAAAGGTTTGGTTTGGGGTCACCCAGGACAGGCTCTGAGAAGGTATAAACAGAATAAGATTTTCTCTTTGCCCTACAGATGCGTGCGCGTGTGCATGCACACACACACACACACACACACACACACACACATTTATACAAATTATCCTGAATATTTAAAAGTCCAAGAATCTATTACTCAAAAGTTATCAGTAGCTGCTATCTCCACAAGGGACTTTTATGTTCTTCTTATATTTTTCTGAACTTTTTGGAACTTTTACAAGTATGTTCTACTATTACAAGAGAAAAAATAAAGGCATTTTAATTTTATAGAATTAGAGACATAGTAATGATGACAAGGCTATATTTCTCTGGATCTTCCCATATTTGCACTTCAGAAGCCTGACCTCTTGAAATTCACCCGAAATTGTTTGAGGAGTCTGGAGGGGGTGTCTCATGTGCACTCTGAAACCAGCCTTCTGGATGCTACAAAGAGCCTCCACTCCCTCCCTCTCTCTTGATAGTGCCCAAGGGCTAGTTCTCTTCACATGCCCAAGGAATGGCCCCCACTACTGCTGGTATGTACCCGCCAGCATCTCAGGCAAGGGGCTGGAGTCTCACATTCCCTACCTTGGCCCAAAGTGACCTTCTATTGAGTTTCCCATTTGCAGCTACCCAGAGGACACTGCTAACTTCCAGAACCAGTAGTGACCTCCTTTCCCCTCTCTTTGCTTTCGATAGAACAGAAAGATTAAAAAAATAAACAGGGATTAATTTCCCAAACCAGTCCTGTAGTTTCCTCTCCTTCTCAAGTCAGTGAACAAAGAACTCCTGTATTCCCACCTTCCTGGAAATCTCACTGCAAAGCCCTTTCAGAAGGCTTCCTGGAGCTGCTGAGTGAGCAGCTGGACCCCACACAGAAACGGCATCTGCTTGTTAGGTGGAATGGTGGGGCACCAGACAGAAGTACCCCAGGGAACCTCATAGCTGCTGTTCTACCAGTTCAAGTTCATCAGAGATAATGTGCTGATACACCCTCTCACCACCCTTAGAACCTGACCTTGCTCTAGAAGCTCCCTGGGCAGAGAAGCACCACTGGGACCATAAATTATGGCCTCTTGTCATGAACTTCCCATAACTTATAAAATTCAAGATGATGGTGAACATATGAAGTGTGGGGTTATGTATCAAAGGGCCAATGTAGCCAAAAAGCCATATTTAATACTTATGTTTCCAAAGGGAAAACCATAGAACTTCAGTATCTGTGGCAAATTGGCTGCCATAGGCTGTATCTGGCATGCAGATGTGTTTTGTTTAGGCTGTTCATTATTGGCCTGCCTGGATCTTAAATGTTTTAGATTAGTTAACAATACTTTAAAATCAAGAAAATTAAAGAGAAGTAAAAATATACTTCTGTACAAAGTCTTGTGGAGGAATGCAGACAGCAGCTTTATTTACAATTGCCAAATCTAGAAAGAAACAGCCCAAACACCCATCAACTAGCAAGTGGACAAACTAATTGTACATGCATTCAATAAAGCAATATTAAGCAATCAAAATAAATGAATTAGCCAGGCACGATGGTGCATACCTGTAATCCCAGCAACTCATGAGGCTTAGGCAGGAGGATCAAAGCCAGCCTCAGCAACTTAGCAAAACACCCTAAGCAACTTAGCGAGATCCTGTCTCAAAATAAATTTTAAAAGGCTGGGGATGTGGCTCAGTGGTTAAGAGCCCCTGGATTCAATATCTGGTACTAAGAAAAAAAAAAACATTATGTACATAATAGGATTGGATCTTAAAGTCAGTATGCTGAGTAGGAGAACAGAAAATAATTCCTATACTATATGCTTCCATTCACATAATATTCTAGAAAATGTAGAACTCTATAGAGACAGAAAGCAGATTAGTGACTTAAGAATAGTAGAAGGATGGATGGATTGCTAAGGGGCTTGAAAAAAATTTTTGGATAAAGAGGTTGTAGTAGCATAGACCTGCAATCCCAGATACTTGAGAAGCTAAAGCAGGAAGATTACAAGTTCGAAGTCAGCCTGGGCTACTTAGAGGGATACTGACTCAAAATTTTTATGTTTTTAAAAAGAGATGGGATGAACTGGGTGCAGTGGTGCATACCTGTAATCCCAGACTTAAGAGACTGAGGCAGGAGAATCCAAGTTTAAAGTCAAACTCAGCAACTCAGTAAGACCCTCAGCAATTTAGTGACACCCTGTTTCATGATAAAATATTTTTTAAAAAAGACTGGGAATGTTCTTCAGTGGTAAAGCACCTCTGGGTTCAATCCCAGTACCAAAAAAAAAAAAAGCTATAGCTCCAAGGTAGAATGCCCCTGGGTTCAAACACCAGTACTGAAAAGAAGGAAGAAAGAAAGAAAAAAGAGAGGGGGGAGGGAAGGAAGGAAGGTTAAATAAAAAAAAAATACTTTTGGGGCAAATGGAAATGTTTAGATTTTAATCTGATTTAAACAAATATATGCACTTTTATATGCACTTCATTCTACACAATGTACACATCAAGAAAGTAGAAAAATAAACATGGAGAATATTAATACACAAATTGAGGTATCAAGATTTTTCTGAAAATCAAAATATCTGGCATCACTTAGTTTAGAATTTCAGCCAAAAATCACAGGAGTAGCAGCTCTTTAGGAGAACACACCCTTTCCAATTTGCTATGGGCCTCCACACCTACTTTTTACCCAGCACTGGTTACATGTTTGTTATTGGTAACTTAATACTTATTTGTTGAGGACCTAATACATGACAGGTTTCATCTTAGGTATTGGAAAGACAGCAGCCACTAAGCAGGCAAAAATGCCTAACCAGTCACAAGATTATGTGAAGTTTTTAATTTAGTAATGCTGGAGAAATACAGATATTATACAAGCTAATTAGTAAAATATATATTAGTTGGACATCAGTACTCAGGACAAAGAGTCAGGAGGAAGTACAGAGGTTCAGTGCTAAAATGTTAGCTATGGAGCCAGGGAAGTCCTCACCAACAGGTGACTTTTGAGAAGAAACCTGAACGGACTGAGGGAGTGAGCTATGCATGAATCCCAGGGAAGAATATTCTAGTCCAGGACTAACTTTGGGAAAGTTCCAAGCAAAGGAAGTTGTCTGGCATCTTCTATCAGCAGCAAGGAGGCTAATCTGGTCTAAAGCAAAGCGAGAAGAGATGAGAGATAACAGAGGAGATGGCAGAGGGTCCTATCAACTATTAAAAGATGCTTTCCATTTACTAGGTGAGATCTGAAACCTTTGAGAGTTTTCTTAGTCAAGACAGAGTTATTAATTTCCTTGTAGTAAAGCTAATAAGAAAGATAAAAAATATTTTTGCAATCATGTCATCACCCTGGCCCCTGCAGACATCTAAGCTTGTAATTTCTGTCACAGTTTGTCTGGAAGTCATAAGAGAGAACAAAATATTTAACTGTTTCTACCCTGATAGGCAAATTCAGACATATTAGCTAACTTTCCCATACAGGCTACCTTTGGTGACCTCCTTTCTCTAGGATCAACCACTCCACTCTAGTTTTTCACACCTATCCCAGGAATCCATAGACCTGTCTTCACCTGGTGGTTCCCCAGTTACCCTAGAGAACACATTCAGAAACACATTCTAGCTAGAAGACACATTTCTCTTTATTCCTTCCTCTAGAGATAGCTAAAATTCCTGGACATGATATATAAAGCAAACACAAGAACACTCTGTAGGGTAAAGAGAAGAAAACAGACCAGTTATGATTTTTGGACCCTTAAAATCAACACGCCCTGAGGTCTCTGGACTTTACTGGAAGCTGCTTGACCTTAGGACCTACACCATTGATAATAAGATACATGATCTTTGAGAAGGAAATTTACTCAGCAACCACATCTCACAGGGAAACTTTGTAAATGGGTTCCATACGAGAAATGGCTTTGAAATTAGAGGAAGCAGTTTCATTTCTAAAAGCAACACAAACTTTTCTAACATTCTTTCTCCAAATAGGAAAAGAAGTTCATACTCATTTAGGAAGTTAGGGTTACATTTAACTTGGGAAAGGAAATAAATTTGACCAAAAGTAATCTGGCAAAATCCAATTTGAGCAAAAGCAACTTATGCCAAGGTAAGTCAATCAATATAAATTTGTTTTTAAATTAATATTCCAAGTCACAAGTAACAATGAGATTGAACATAATGAATAGTTAGTTGGTAGAACTAGGTGACATAGAAATTCACATATCTATCTTGATTATAGCTTTTCTGGAGCTCATGGTTATTTATAAATATTTGGAACCTGAGGGTGCATCAAAAAGGCTGAAAGAAAATGGCTGGAAGATGGAGTAGACACATTTCTCTTTATTCCTTCCTCTAGAGATAGCTAAAATTCCTGGATATTATATATAAAGCAAACACAGGAACACTCTGCAGAGTAAAGAGAAGAAAACAGACCAGTTATGGTGTTTGGACCCTTAAAATCAACATGCACTGAGGTCTCTGGACTTTCTTATATATTCTGGATTGGGTGCTAGAGAAGCCTCCGACATAGAAACTCCAATGGGCAAAGACAACAAACGAACAAATACAACCATGAAAGTCAAGAAAGAGTCAACCTACCCAGACCAGAAATTTTTCATAACAACCACTTAACTCCAGCAAAGCACTATGAGGAAAATTTTATCCCTGCTCCCACCCTGTTAGCAGAGGCCTGGACAGCCACCCTCATGGAGCCGTGATGAGGAACACCCATCCCCGTCCTGAGAGGTGGGTGGAAGCTGAGTCAGAACCTACTCTTCTGCGCACACCTGGCACTCCAAGGGAAGTGCTCCTCTTCTTCTGCTGGTGTGGTTTTAAAAAAGGCCTTCTGAAACAAGATTTAAATAAGATACAGAGTTTTAAAGTACCCATAATGCCTAGAGTATAGAAAATCACTGGTGATACCAAAACTCAGGAAAATCCCAACTTGAATGAGAAAAGCCATACACAGATGCTGTCTCAGTCTGTTCTATGCTGCCGTAATAGACAAACACAGAATGAGTAATCTATAATGAACAGAAATTTATTGGCTCATGATTCTGGCGACTGGGAAGCCAAGATCAAGGGGCCATAATCTGGCAAGGGCCTTTTTGTTGTCTCATTCTATGGCAGAAAGACAAAGAGACAGGACAGAGGGAGAGGGAGAGAGAAAATGAGCACTTGCAAGAGGGAGCCAGTCCTTCTCTTGTATAAGGAACTTACTCTCAAGATAATGGCATTAATCCATTCATGGGGGTAGACTGAAAAAAAATTAAAACAAGCCTAGGTTTTCAATGGATCCTTAAGACAACAACAAAAAAATCTGACACCCAGGTCATAATTGACCTCCTGAAAAAAAGAATAGAAAAAACAAGAATCAAAAAGCATTCAAAGGAATAATGGCTGGAAAATATCCCCAACTTGGCAATAGGAATAAACCAATTCAAGAAACTTCATAAATTTCAAATAGGATAAAAATAAATTCTCACCAAGACACATCATAATTGAACTTCTAAAAACCAAAGTCAAGGGGAAAAAAATCTTGAAAACAGCCAGAGAGAAATGGCACGTTTTATTTTCACCAATAAGAGTTCTCTGACCAACATCAGATTTATCATCAGAAGCCATGGAGACCACTAAGAAGAAGCTCCATTTTTTAAATGATACAAGAGCTGTCAGTCTAGAATTCTCTACCCAGCCAAAACATCCTTCAGAAATGAAGGGGAAGTCAAGACATTCTCAGATGAAGGAAAACAGAGAATTTGTCACCAGTAGACCCACCCTTAGAGAAATGGTTATGTTTTTGAAAAATAAGGGAAAGGATAAAAGAAGAAATCTTGCAATTTCAAAAAGGAAGAAAGATTAATAGAAAAAATTTAAAATATAGATAAGTACAACAGACTTTTCTTCTCTTCAGTTCCTAAATTACATCTGATGATTGAAGCAAGAATATAATATTGGTTGGCATGGTTCTCAGTGTATATAGAAGAAGTACTTTATGACAATCATAAACAGGAAAGACTGAAGGGAGCTAAAGAGTGTAAGGTTTCTGTCCTTCACTTGAATTGGCAACATGTTGACACCAGTAGACTATGACAACTTCTGTGGGTATAATACAATAACTACAAATACAACTGAAAAATCTTCATAGAGAGATTCACTCAAAATTACCAGATAAATTGAAACAATGTTCATGCAGCATACAGGAAGATAGAAAAAAGAGAGAAATGAAAAAATGTAGAAAACAATATAGGAAAATATAAAAAAACTAAATGGCAGGCTTAAGCCCCAACACATAAATAATTTTTAAATGATTATGGATGGGCTGGATACTCTCCTATATTGCTCAGGATCCTATCATTTTGTGTTCTAAACCTTCATTTACTAAAATGAAGGCTTACATTCTCAGACACTCCCAGAATGGTAAAAAGTCACATTTTCCTCCATGATTTTCTATTCTTTTGACTCATTATATGCTTGAAATGTTCTTCAAAGCCACAGACTTTAGAAACCAGAGCAATAATTAGTCAAGTACACTTTCCAATTATCCAAAGCTGTGATGTAACATTCAGCATTTCCTCTAAATAAGTTTTGGCTTTCCAAATATTTCAGATTTAGACTAAGCCTTTTTTCAACTCTCAACCAAGCATGAAGACAATGTTATATTGTTACCAAAAAGAGGTTCTTCTGCTGGCTGCATGATATCAACATAATTGTGGTCAGAGATGATAGAATGAAATAATCTGATATAAACCCTCTGTGGTACAAAACCATTGCTCTTCTCTCCTATCATCTCTAAGGTATTTGAGATAATTCTTATAAATCTGACTTCCTTTTACATAGAGGGGGATTATATCTACCTAGAGTATTATACAAATTTAGTAAACATGAATGTGTCCAGCACCAATCAAGGTAAACTGCTGGTACTTAATATATTAACTCTTCTGTGTTGGGGGGTTCGCTGTATCCACAGATTCAATAAACCTCAGATGAAAATGCTTTTAAAATATTGTGACTATACCAACCATGGACAGACTTTTTTCTTTTGTCATTATTCAGACAGTACACTATTATAATTATTTATACATCACTCCATTGTATTTGATATAAAAAGCAATCTAGATATGATTGAAAATCTACAGGAGGATGTACAGGTATATGCAAATACTATGCCATTATATATAAGGTGCTGAAACATTCACAAGTATCTATGGGGATCTCAGAACCGTTCCCCCATCGATACCAAGGAGCAACTGTATTAATTTGCTTCCATCTCTGCCCATGAGGAGGACACATCTAGAAATCTTTGAAATGGAACTTCTCTGTACATTTTCATGTTTTCTTTTTAATTTGGGACAGGGGTATCCTAAGTATAACTCTAACATATAGATCACTTGGAGAAGAAAGTGGTACAATTTTTAATCGTGATGATATTATCAGTCATATGTAGGTGGGCCATTTAATCTATTACTCAATCTGGAACACTTCTGAGAGTGAAAGAAGAAAGCATTAATATATTACTCCAGGATATCAGGACGACCACAGAAAACCCAGGATGCATAGTCACAGGTCAGGGATTCAGATGGGACCCAGGAAACAAATTGCAAAGGCATCAGACCAGCTTTATCAAGATTTCTTTTCAAGTTTCTAATTCACAAGAACATTGACTAATTCAAAGGGACACCGACAACAAGGTGCTATAACTATGAATAAAAGGTAGAGGAACCCCCAAAGTAGAGCAGTTTGGGATTAACAGCAAACAGTTATGGAGCTCAATAGCAGGAAATAGTGGGCTCATAGAATAGCACCAACAATCATGTTCATACCTTTGACCCCGAGTCCTTAAGAAAACTTGACCCACATTCAGATTATATCGTTGGGCTAAATTTCTATTCTAAACGTTTTTTTTTAAATTTTTGTTTTTCAAAGAAAGAATGTTTAACTATTTGAAATTCAGCCAATCAGAACATATAATGGGGGTCTTAAATTTAAAACTAAAGTTGGTTCTGACCTAGGACTCAGCTTTAGGATCATAATGAGATGGTCCCTTTCCAAGGAACTATGGGGTTCCTTGGGAAGGAACTCACGTGAGGGAAAGAAAGCATGCACAAGAGAAGGTGTCAGGGTCTGTGACTGAGTGAGAGGGGAATTCTGGTTCACTGCTACCAGGTTCATTTCCTCCCTCTCCTCCTGGGCTCCTCTCCATGCAGCCATCTGCATACCTGTGCAAGAGGCTTGGAGATGGAGTTCCAGCACACATATGTTAGGTGTCAGCAGAAAGCACTGTGCATGAGCAACATATGTGACATTCCAGGCACTTGAAAATGGCTATAAATCCCACAATAGGATAAAGGCCAAAGTTAGTGGATTCATATGCTCTCTTTATGGTGGCCCTATACTGATGGGGCCTGAGACACACAGAGTTTGGACTTATTTGGGGATCTAGACAGCTGATATTTTTACTGTGCATTGTTATATGAATCCTAATTTCCTTATGCCCATGTTTTCCACATGGACAATATCTGAAGATTTTTTAACACATGAAATTTTTTTCTGATGAAAAAAGGAATATATTTAAAACTACCTAATATAAAAGTAAAATGAAAATAATTGTGAAGAAAAAATATATAAATATATAATGTCATATATGCATATATATTTATGTACATATATTCCTATATTCCTACATACACATAGATACTTTTATGCCTACACATATACAGTATGCATATATAATATGTATTCCCTTCAGGGATAAGGGGGAAATGTAAGAAGCAAAAGTGGAACAAATAGCTGAAATAAGTGAAAATCACAGAGGCAACAGTGTCTGAAAAATTAGTTATTATACTGAATATGTAAGGTATAAATGTTTTTATTTGAGCACTTCTGTGATTGTGTAAATGCTCAACTTTTTGTATTTCACAATAGGGGAATTTATTAGTAAATAGTAAATTAGTAAATTTATTAGTTTCTTAGTAAGTGAAATCTGTTAGTAAATGATGTCTTTGGACATTGAAACTCTAATAAAATTGTTATATTTAGATGAGTTTTTCTTAAATCATTATCCTGGGAATCTTGAATAAGGTTTTCTTTCTTTCTTTCTTTCTTTCTTTTTTCACAAGGCTGTTATCTTTCTTGAATAAATTATTAAAATACTTCCCCAGGTAAATTGGGCATGGTGGAGCACGTCTTAGGCGAAGGATTGGAAGTTCAAGGCCAGCCTCAACAATTTAGTGAGGCCCTAAACTTAGTGAGACCCTGTCTCAAAAAAAAAAAAAAAAAATGAAAGGCTGGGAATGTGACTCAGTGGTTAAGCACCCCTGGATTCAATCCCTGGTACCTATCATCCCCCCAAAATTCCCTAGGTAAACCAGCTGTCATTTAAATACTAAAACATAGAAGTGCATAGTGTATGTGTATATATGTGTATATACATGCTAGTTTTGAAGTTATTTTAGATATATGATATTAATTTGGAATATAATTTTATTTTGAAGAATTAAAAGATAATTTTAAATGAAATAAATCTTACCATTAAAAATAATAACACATGGTGCTGAGATTTGAGGGAAACTCCAAATGAACCTTCCTCTCTTGAGTTTTGAAATAAGGTTAAAAGAATAGACATGAGCAGGGCATGGTGGCACACACCTGTAATCCCAGGGAATTGGGAGGTTGAAGCAGGAAGATTGAAAGTTCAAAGCCAGGCTCAGTAATTTAGGAAGGCCCTAAGCAACTTAGCAACACCCTGCCTCTAAATAAAAAATAAAAAAGGGCTGTGGATGTGGTTCTGTGGTTAAGCACCCCTGCGTTCAAAAAATAGAGAGAGCAGATGTAAGATTTAAACATCACCTGTATTACTGATAAAACTGACACTGAGGACAGATGTTGGAACCATAATTAGACCACCCCCTTCCCAACAGTGCTAGGCAGGGCCATCTGCTCCTTCTGAAGGCAGAGCACACTGCTTGTTCTTTGGAGCAGCTCACTCTTTGAAAGAAGGGAGAATGAAAAGTTCATTCTCCACATGCCCATTTTCTCTTTCCAAACTTAGGGATTTGATTTAATACAAGAGGGGATGGTGATGATGTCACCTAATGAACATTCTTCACTTAGAAGGAAGTGTCAGAAGTGTTTCCTAAACATATTATCTACTTGTGTGCTCCAGTTGTCCCGGGGTACAGCCTCCTCCTAAGGAGAAAATATCATCAATTGGCCAGTGTAGTTAATCTCACGAGTACTTATCCAGTACCAGCATCTTCACCTGTGAATATCATCCTGGGACCATTGGAGGGCAATTTCAATTTTGCCCCAAGAAGGCTTTTAAATGCACCACACTGTACAGTATACTTTCTACCCAATTTCAAAAATTGACTTTCTATTCTGTTTATCATCACAAAATCCTGAGCAGTCTCATTGACAAACACAGCTTATTAGAGTTTCACAGTGATATTGACATTAAGATATCAGAAAATGGTCAACACAGAAAGATAAATAAAAACTCTCTTCTGTGAATAGTTTGCAAAGAGCAACTGAGGTCCATAAATGAAGTTTTGCTTACATTTTGGTCCAAAGGAACTAAATGTCAAAAATCAGTTTCTTTTGATCTTCAATGCTAAAAGTTAAAAATGGTATAGCTCAAAATTTACCTTCCCAATTTCTTATCTTGTTTGATTTTTCTAGAGGAATTCTCCGCTTTGGGCAATGTTGTGATTGTTTCAGCAACTATAGCTTAAGCTGTTTCTTACCAGAATTAGTGTAGTTCTTAAGAAGTGGTATTACTTAATGCTAAATCTTTCATGAACCACCTTTGAGAAAAGTCTAGAGTTAATTAGTAGGACATATCAAAATATCATAGCACTGGCTCCACAGCTACTAAATTTAGAAAACCTTTCCATTTCCAGTTCCTAGTGCCGTTGCCCAAAACAAAATTATATTCCCAGAACTCAGTGCTTAGTCTAAACCAAAGAGTTGGCAAAGATCATGAGATATTCAGCAACATTGGGAGAGGGAGGAGCCTTCTCAGTTCCAGCTATGCCAGTTATCTAGAGTTTATGCCAGTTGTCCATAGGCCACGACCTGCAAACTTAAAATTAATTGGGAAATACCTCTTGGCAAGAATGAATAACCATGTATTTTTCCAAACTGAGAGAGAAATCCACCTATGCACATAGTTCTTCTTAGAGAAGTGTTTTTAAAATAGTTCTGCTTTGAGCAAGTTCTGGAGATTTGCTCTGATGGCATCCTTGGTTTTACTTGAGGTACCTTTCTTTACCATTCAGTATTTTCAAAGCTTCCTACATTTCCATGCCCCCTTTGAATCCTATGTGCATAGTGTTAAAAGATGTTTTCAAAAGAAGTTAATCTTGACTCTCGTACAGATAAAAAATGTTGAAGATTTCATTTAATTCATTAAGATGAGGAAACAGGCAACTGATTCATTCAAAGCAGAAGTCCAGGAAGCCCAAAATGTTATAGAGGAATGTTGAGATGAATGTGCAAGGTGTGCATAACTGGCTTTTGTGTGTAAGCAGAGAGATGGAAGGACAGAGGGAATTAAGGGGTGTCTCTCCACCAGAAGGAATTCACTTCTGTGTCTACAGATAATAATTAATTTGAGGGCCTGGGGTTGTGGCTCAGTGGTAGAGTGCTTACCTAGTATGTGTGAAATACTGGGTTTGATCCTCGGCACTATATTAAAATAAGAAGAAAGAAAGAAAGGAAGGAAGGAAGGAAGGAAGGAAGGAAGGAAGGAAAGAAGACAGGAAGGAAGGAAGACAGGAAGGCAGGCAGGCATTATGTCCATTACAACTAAAAAATAACTCAAAAAAGAATTGATTTAGGCTCTGGCCCAGGGCTATAGAACCTGCGGAAACTGCTTCTTGGAGCCTGCTCCTGTCGGAGCATGCACCAAGTCCGGAGAGGCCGAATTCTGGCTCCCGGAACTGCTCTGGCCCAGGGATAAAGAACCCGCGGAAACTGTTTCTCGGTCTGGGTCCTGCTGAATACTGTGGAGGCCAGAGGGGCGGAGCAGAGCCGCCGCCGGAGCCCGGAACAGGCCCAGCGACCCGCCGGCGTGGTGTCGCGTCGCCCCGGCTAGAGCAGGGGCCGAACAGAGCTGCCGCCCGCGCCCGAAACAGGTCCAGCGACCTGCCGGCGTGGTTGTCAAGAAACCCCAATTGGAGTAGGGGGAAAGCAGATCCTCCACCCGCGTCCGCAAGGTAGGCAGGCCTGTGACAGACTGGCAGAACAGCCCCAGCGGCCTGCCGGCGTGGTAGACACGTCACACCACTTGGGGGAGGGGCAGAGCAGAGCCGCCACCCGAGCCTGCAAGGTAGACAGACTTGCGACCGACCGGCGGAACAGGCCCAGCGGTCTACTGGTGTGGTAGACACGTCACACAAATTGGAGGAGGGGCAGAGCAGAGCTGCCTCCCGAGTCCGCAAGGTAGGCAGACCCGCGTCCGACCGGCGGATCAGGCCCAGCGGCCTGCTGGTGTGGTAGACACGTCACCCGTCATCCCAATTGGAGCAGGGACAGAGCAGAGCCGCCACCCGTGCCCAGAACAGGTCCAGCGACCTGCCGGCGTAGTAGACAAGACACCCCAATTGGAGTAGGGGCAAAGCAGATCCTCCACCCGCGCCCGCAAGGTAGGCAGGCCTGTGACAGACTTCCAGAACAGGCCCAGCGGCCTGCCGGCGTGGTAGACACGTCACACCACTTGGGGGAGGGGCAGAGCAGAGCAGAGCCGCTCCCCGAGCCTGCATCAGGCCCAGCGGCCCGCCGGCGTGGCAGCCACATCACCCCATTTGGAGTAGGGGCAGAGCAGAGCCCCTGCCCGAGCCTGCAAGGTAGACAGACTTGCGACCGACCGACGGAACAGGCCCAGCGGTCTACTGGTGTGGTAGACACGTCACACAAATTGGAGGAGGGGCAGAGCAGAGCTGCCTCCCGAGTCCACAAGGTAGGCAGACCCGCGTCCGACCGGCGGATCAGGCCCAGCGGCCTGCTGGTGTGGTAGACACGCCACCCGTCACCCCAATTGGAGTAGGGGCAGAGCAGAGCCTTCGCCCGCGGTCGGAGCAGGCCCAGCGGCCCTACAGCGTCGTAGTCACGTCAACCCAATTGGAGCAGGGACAGAGCAGAGCCGCCACCCGCGCCTAGAACAGGTCCAGCGACCTGCCGGCGTAGTAGTCACGACACCTCAATTGGAGTAGGGGCAGAGCAGATCCTCCACCCGAGCCCGCATGATAGGCAGGCCTGTGACAGACTGGCGGAACAGGCCCAGCGACCTGCCGGCGTGGTAGACACGTCACACCACTTGGGGGAGGGGCAGAGCAGAGCCGCAGCCCGCGCCCAGAACAGGCCCAGCGACCTGCCGACGTGGTAGTCACGACAACCCAATTGGAGAAGGAGCAGAGCAGAGCCGCCGCCCGCGCCTGCAAGGTAGTCAGATCCGCGACTAACTGGCAGAACAGGCCCAGGGGTTCACGGACGTGGTAGACACGTCACACCAATTGGAGGAAGGGCAGAGCAGAGCCGCTGCCCGCGCCTCCAAGGTAGGCAGACCTGCGACCGACCGGCAGAACAGTCCCAGCGGCCCGCCAGCGTGGTAGACAGATCACCCCAATTGGAGGAGGAGCAGAGCTGCCGCCCGCCCCTGCAAGGGAGACTTTTCAACTATACAAGAGCAATATAAATATATAGGGGGAAAATTTCAAAAACACAACAGTTTCACTAAGCAGAAAGAAACACAAGCAATATGAAAAGACAAGGAAATAAAGGACCACAAGCAATGCAGGTCAACTCAACTTTAGAAGAGGTAATAGCTGCAGCAGATGGAATGTCAGATAAAGAATTCAGGATATACATGCTGCAGATGATCTGGAGTCTCAAGGAAGACATTAGACAGCAAAATCAGACAATGAAAGATCACTTCGACCACTTCGACAATGTATTACATAAACAAATCCAAGAAGCAAAAGATCAACTATACAGGGAGATAGAGGTAATAAAAAACAAACAAACAGAAATCCTAGAAATGCAGGAAGCAATAAACCAACTTAAAAACTCAATTGAGAATACTACCAGCAGAGTAGAACACTTAGAAGATAGAACATCAGACAATGAAGACAAAGTATTTCAACTTGAAAAGAACATAGACAGCTCAGCAAAACTGTTAAGAAACCATGAGCAGAACATCTAAGAAATATGGGATAATATAAAGAGACCAAACTTAAGAGTCATTGGGATACAGGAAGGTATAGAGGTCCAAACCAAAGGAATGAGCCACCTATTCAATGAAATAATACGAGAAAACTTCCCAGACTTGAAGAATGAGACAGAATCCCAAATCCTAGAAGCATACAGGACGCCGAATGTGCAAAATCATAAGAGATCCACACCTAGACACATTATAATGAAGATGCCCAACATACAGAATAAGGAGAGAATTTTAAAAGCTACAAGAGAAAGGAAGCAGATTACATTTAGGGGTAAACCAATCAGGATAACAGCTGATCTTTCAACACAGACTCTGAAAGCTAGAAGATCCTGGAATAACATATTTCAAAAACTGAAAGAAAATGGGTTCCAACCAAGAATCATGTATCCAGCGAAATTAAGCTTCAGGATGGAAGATGAAATTAAAACCTTCCACGATAAACAAAAGTTAAAAGAATTTGCAGCTAGAAAACCATGTCTTCAAAACATCCTCGGCAAAACATTACAGGAAGAGGAAATGGAAAATAACAATGAAAACCAACAGTGGGAGGTAGGACAGGAAAGGGGGGAAAAATAATCAAAAAGGAAAACAAATCATGTTTAGTAACATAAATAAACAAATATGGCTGGAAGAACAACCCATATCTCAATAATAACCCTAAATGTTAATGGCTTAAACTCACCAATCAAGAGACACAGGCTAGTAGAATGGATCACAAAACAAGACCCAACAATATGCTGCCTACAGGAGACGCATTTGATAGGAAAAGACATACATAGACTGAAGGTGAAAGGTTGGGAAAAATCATATCACTCATATGGACTTCAGAAACAAGCAGGAGTGTCCATACTCATATCAAATAAAATAGATTTCAAGCCAAAGTTAATCAAAAGGGATAAAGAGGGACACTACATACTGCTCAAGGGAACCATACACCAACAAGACATAACTATCATAAATATATATGCCCCAAACAATGGTGCAGCTATGTTCATCAAACAAACTCTTCTCAAGTTTAAGAGTCTAATAGACCAACATACAATAATCATGGGAGACTTCAACACACCTCTCTCACCACTAGACAGATCTTCCAAACAAAAGTTGAATAAGGAAACTATAGAACTCAATAACACAATTAATAACCTAGACTTAATTGATATATATAGAATATACCACCCAACATCAAGCAGTTACACTTTTTTCTCAGCAGCACATGGATCCTTCTCAAAAATAGATCATATATTATGTCACAGGGCAACTCTTAGACAATATAAAGGAGTGGAGATAATACCATGTATCTTATCTGATCATAATGGAATGAAACTGAAAATCAACGATAAAAGAAGGAAGGAAAAAACATGCATCACTTGGAGAATGAACAATTGGTTACTAAATGATCAGTGGGTTATAGAAGACATCAAGGAGGAAATTTAAAAATTCTTAGAGATAAATGAAAGCACAGACACAACATATCGAAATCTATGGGACACATTAAAAGCAGTTCTAAGAGGAAAATTCATTGCTTGGAGTTCATTCCTTAAAAAAAGGAAAAACCAACAAATAAATGATCTCATACTCCATCTCAAAATCCTAGAAAAAGAAGAGCAAAACAACAGCAAAAGAAGTAGAAGGCAAGAAATTATTAAAATCAGAGCTGAAATTAATGAAATCGAAACAAAAGAAACAATTGAAAAGATTGACAAAACTAAAAGTTGGTTCTTTGAAAAAATAAATAAAATCGACAGACCCTTAGCCATGCTAACGAAGAGAAGAAGAGAGAGAAATCAAATTACTAGCGTACGGGATGAAAAAGGCAATATCACAACAGACACTTCAGAAATACAGAAGATAATCAGAAACTATTTTGAATCCTTATACTCCAATAAAATAGAAGATAGTGAAGGCATCGATAAATTTCTTAAGTCATATGACCTGCCCAGATTAAGGCAGGAGGATATAGACAACCTAAACAGACCAATATCAATTGAGGAAATAGAAGAAACCATCAAAAGACTACCAACTAAGAAAAGCCCAGGACCGGATGGGTATACAGCAGAGTTTTACAAAACCTTTAAAGAGGAACTAATACCAATACTTTTCAAGCTATTTCAGGAAATAGAAAAAGAGGGAGAACTTCCAAATTCATTCTACGAGGCCAACATCACCCTGATTCCTAAACCAGACAAAGACACTTCAAAGAAAGAAAACTACAGACCAATATCTCTAATGAACCTAGATGCAAAAATCCTCAATAAAATTCTGGCAAATCGGATCCAAAAACATATCAAAAAAATTGTGCACCATGATCAAGTAGGATTCATCCCTGGGATGCAAGGCTGGTTCAATATACGGAAATCAATTAATGTTATTCACCACATCAATAGACTTAAAAATAAGAACCATATGATCATCTCGATAGATGCAGAAAAAGCATTCGACAAAGTACAGCATCCCTTTATGTTCAAAACGCTAGAAAAACTAGGGATAACAGGAACTTACCTCAACATTGTAAAAGCAATCTATGCTAAGCCTCAGGCTAGCATCATTCTGAATGGAGAAAAATTGAAGGCATTCCCTCTAAAATCTGGAACAATACAGGGATGCCCTCTCTCACCACTTCTGTTCAACATAGTTCTCAAAACACTGGCCAGAGCAATTAGACAGACGAAAGAAATTAAAGGCATAAAAATAGGAAAAGAAGAACTTAAATTATCACTATTTGCAGATGACATGATTCTATACCTAGCAGACCCAAAAGGATCTACAAAAAAACTATTAGAGCTAATAAATGAATTCAGCAAAGTGGCAGGATATAAAATCAACACGTATAAATCAAAGGCATTCCTGTATATCAGCGACAAATCCTCTGAAATGGAAATGAGGACAACCACTCCATTCACAATATCCCCCCAAAAAATAAAATACTTAGGAATCAACCTAACAAAAGAGGTGAAAGACTTATACAATGAAAACTACAGAACCCTAAAGAGAGAAATAGAAGAAGATCTTAGAAGATGGAAAAATATACCCTGTTCATGGATAGGTAGAACTAACATCATCAAAATGACGATATTACCAAAAGTTCTCTATAGGTTTAATGCAATGCCAATCAAAATCCCAATGGCATTTCTTATAGAAATAGAGAAAGCAATCATGAAATTCATATGGAAAAATAAAAGACCCAGAATAGCAAAAACAATGCTAAGCAGGAAGGGTGAATCAGGCGGTATAGCGATACCAGACTTCAAACTATACTACAGAGCAATAGTAACAAAAACAGCATGGTACTGGTACCAAAACAGGCGGGTGGACCAATGGTACAGAAGAGAGGACACAGAAACCAATCCACAAAACTACAACTATCTTATATTTGATAAAGGGACTAAAAGCATGCAATGGAGGAAGGATAGCATCTTCAACAAATGGTGCTGGGAAAACTGGAAATCCATATGCAACAAAATGAAACTGAATCCCTTTCTCTCGCCATGCACAAAAGTTAACTCAAAATGGATCAAGGAGCTTGATATCAAATCAGAGACACGGCGTCTGATAGAAGAAAAAGTCGGCTACGATCTACATACTGTGGGGTCGGGCTCCAAATTCCTCAATAGGACACCCATAGCACAAGAGTTAATAACTAGAATCAACAAATGGGACTTACTCAAACTAAAAAGTTTTTTCTCAGCAAAAGAAACAATAAGAGAGGTAAATAGGGAGCCTACATCCTGGGAACAAATCTTTACTCCTCACACTTCAGATAGAGCCCTAATATCCAGAGTATACAAAGAACTCAAAAAATTAGACAACAAGATAACAAATAACCCAATCAACAAATGGGCCAAAGACCTGAACAGACACTTCTCAGAGGAGGACATACAATCAATCAACAAGTACATGAAAAAATGCTCACCATCCCTAGCAGTCAGAGAAATGCAAATCAAAACCACCCTAAGATACCATCTCACTCCAGTAAGATTGGCAGCCATTATGAAGTCAAACAACAACAAGTGCTGGCGAGGATGTGGGGAAAAGGGTACACTTGTTCATTGTTGGTGGGACTGCAAATTGGTGCAGCCAATCTGGAAAGCAGTATGGAGATTTCTTGGAAAGCTGGGAATGGAACCACCATTTGACCCAGCTATTCCCCTTCTCGGTCTATTCCCTAAAGACCTAAATAGAGCATGCTACAGGGACACTGCTACATCGATGTTCATAGCAGCACAATTCACAATAGCAAGACTGTGGAACCAACCTAGATGCCCTTCAATAGACGAATGGATAAAAAAAATGTGGCATTTATACACAATGGAGTATTACTCTGCATTAAGAAATGACAAAATCATAGAATTTGGAGGGAAATGGATGGCATTAGAGCAGATTATGCTAAGTGAAGCCAGCCAATCCCTAAAAAGCAAATGCCAAATGTCTTCTTTGATATAAGGAGAGTAACTAAGAACAGAGTAGGGACGAAGAGCATGAGAAGAAGATTAACATTAAACAGGGACGAGAGGTGGGAGGGAAAGGGAGGGAGAAGGGAAATTGCATGGAAATGGAAGGAGACCCTCAGGGTTATACAAAATTACATACAAGAGGTAGCGAGGGGAAAGGGAAAAATAATACAAGGGGGAGATATGAACTGCAATAGAGTGGGTAGAGAGAGAAGAGGGGAGGGGAGGGGAGGGGAGGAGGATAGTAAAGGATAGGAAAGGCAGCAGAATACAACAGACACTAGTATGGCAATATATAAATCAATGGAAGTGTAACTGATGTGATTCTGCTATTTGTATACGGGGTAAAAATGGGAGTTCATAACCCACTTGAATCAAAGTGTGAAATATGATATATCAAGAACTATGTAATGTTTTGAACAACAAACAATAAAAAAAAATAAATAAAAAATAAAAAAAAGAATTGATTTAACTGTTTATATATAGTTTCAACTTGTAGAGTTGTTAAATAGTTCCTGTAGAATCAGAATAAGATAACCATGAAAGACTTGTGCAACTTTAGCTGTGACATAGTTTTCCATTGAAGTATACATTTTCCCTCACAAGCACCCCAATGTTGAACTGCCAAGTTGCAGAACATTCCTATTCAATTGTAAATAGGACTTTTTCCTCTTTAGTCACAGAGGTTGTTTCATTCTTGCTGTTAGATTACTAGTTTCTGATCTGGGCCATATTACAATCACACAGAAGGGAGCAATTCTTGAATTTGCACACAAATCCTGTGAATCCAAGGTTAGTTTTCTCATTCCTTGGTCTTGGATACAAAGTACTATTGGGGTTGCTCATTTAGTGCACCCTACCAGGGTCTGACCCACTTAATTGAAACGCTCTGCAGCTCACACACACACACATATGCACACACTTCTCTCAACTGTATTGTATTTTGAAAGTAGCAAAATATTTTGCTTTAAAAGTATTACCAAAGATTTTCTTTTCCCTATAATTGGATTACTGTTCTAGCTCCTTCAGCTATTAAGATCTCAGAGGCCCATTGGTATGTGCCAAGAAGCCCAGGAGGCCAGAGCAAGTAAGCCTGTATAATACAAGGACAAGTGGCAGCCTGCCTAGTAAAGCCATCACTGGGGCACAGCACCTTTGCTGAGGACCGCAAGGCCAGCATTTGACTGTTTACCCTCTGAATTTACTGGGTCCACCTCCATAAAGACAGCCACTCACCTGTGGATAAAACCTCCATGAACAGCAGCAACCAACAGGTTCAAAATTCACATCATTCCAGGGCTAGACCTTCTGGTCTTGGCTTTAATAACTAAAACCTAACTGAATAGTTATTTAGACAGCATCCAACCACCAGAGGCAAAAATCTGTGACCTGGCCCCACCTATAGCTGCCATCTAAGGTTTCCATTTGCTACCAAAATTAATTTATCTAATCTGTTTCTACAGGTTTGCAGCAAACTCCCCCAAATCCATCACTTCTCTGCATTTAACTCACCTGCTGCTTGCAGTGCCTCCATTGCACACTAGGCAAGGGCAAGTGGAGTTGGGGTTTCTGCAGGTGAATCAGCCCCAAAAGATCTGGCCAGGAAGGGGTGGCTCTCAGTAGGAAGACACATCTCAGGTGAGAAGCAAAGGAGTGAGAAAGACAGAAGTATTAGGCTTACTGCTACCTGCTATCCCTTCACATAGAGGAAAATATGAAGGTGGGAAATAACTATTCCCTCAGACCATCAGTTTGAAATGCATCTATTTCATATATCACCAAGACAGGAAAAAAAAAAAAAGACTGTCCATTAAGCCTGTCGCACCATCAATTGGAAGACAGATCCATTTTAGAAGTTAAAAATGAAAAAGAGAAAAAAATGAGTCTCAGAGTCAATATGACATATAATAGTAGTAGTGATACAACTTGAGGGTAATTACTATATACCAGGCACTGTTTAAGCCTTTACTTGTATTATCTCATTTAATCCACACAAAAGCCTTAAGAAGGCATGTATTATTAATGTTATCCCCACTTCACAGAAGGAAACAGGAGTCAGATTAGAAACTTGCCCAAAGCCACATAGGTACATATTACATAATGAAGCCAGTCATTCTGAGTCTGAAGACCTACTCTTGCATCACTGTAGTTGATTTGGAAAGTACAGAAATATAAAGAAAAGCAGAGAGGAAAATCACTTGCCTTCCTATGACTGAAAGTCAACATCAAAACTTTGATACTGTGCCTTTTGGGAATACAAATAATCAATTTCTATGAGATTTCTAATGATCAATATTTTTGAAATGCTAATGTTTTTAAATTTTTTTAGTTGTAGTTGGACACAATACTTTTACTTTATTAATTTTTATGTGGTGCTGAAGATTGAAGCCAGGGCTCCACACATACCAGGCGAGCACTCTACCACTGAGCCACAACCTCAGCCCATTGAAATGATAATTTGTATAGGAACCAAATAGAATTATGATTCATTATTACCCTGAAACTCCTGTCTGACATTCTAGAATAGCCACACTCTGGGTCCTTTGAACTCTTGAGGCTTTTGTTGGAGTCTCAGCCATACCCCTCCTGCTTTGCCATTAAGGGGTTAATGTAAACCTACACTGTTTTACTCTTTCCATATGGTGCTGAAGAAGGCTATGCAGCTGTGGAGTGTTTCTTGTGTCAATGCCAAGTCCCTGTCTCAGACCTTCCACACTGTAACACGATCCCACTGAATTCTTGCAGAAAATGATCCCAGACCTCTTGAGACGCCATATGGCAAGCAGCTAGATCGCACAAAAGTATGGCTTGGATTTCTGAGCAGCCAACAGCCTCAGAGGACTAAGCTCTTTGAGGGGCCTTGGAGCTCTTTCAGCTGAATATAACTGGGTGGGATGGAGGTGGCAGAATGGTTACCAGCCCACCCCAGATGGTGTCTGACACTCGAGAATTCAAGTGGGGCTTAAAGCATGTGCAGAACAAAACTAAAGTCCTTGCCTGTGCATGTGACACGGGCCATTCACACACATGCAGCTGCAAACCCAGACAATTGGAATGCAGATAACTACATCTTCACCACCAAATTGGAAGTGTTATGCTGTGATTCCCCCCAACTCCTTTCAATCCACAGAAAGAAATGGTGTAATGTCTTATACTATCAGGACATCCAAAGACCCATAGGCAATGGGGAATGCTTTTGTATAGAAATAAACTTATAGGTCAAGCTTGGTTTCATTCTGAGGGGCTTGAGGGTTTTGTGAAGCATTTCAAATGTCGACTTTTCATTTTGAAGATCATATAAAAATCATCTTACCTTAAAATCATTGTGTTGTAAAAAAAGATTATTTGCACCAATAATTCACATTTGAAAAAAAATGCTTGTAGTATAAGACTTTTGTTTCATAAAGTAGTATTTCTCTAGAAATAGTCTTGGGGGTTTATGAATTTTTTTCTCTTTAGAAGTTAATATAGTTGTCAAATTTGAGAAACACTTGTCTGGTATTTTTTTAAAAATCAAGAACTACAATACATAAATATAATTGGGGATTAGTCCCTCTTTATTTCAGTTTCTACACTAAAATACTCCTCCATTGTCTCCCTGGAGTGAGATGTAAAGTCTGGTGAGATTAATTGTATACCCCTTTGGAAAGATGCAGACAAAATGAAGGGTTTTAATTATTTCATGAATAAATATGTTTTTAAAGTAGAAATGCAAATCACTACAGATAAGAAAAAAATTTCCTTTTTACCCAGAAGGCTTGCGAGTGTGACAGTGAGACAAAGAAACCCAGGCTCAGAGCCAGTGGGTTGGCTCCTCCACAAGGGCTGAACCTCCCTGGCTGTGATCAGCCCAGGAGGGCTGGGCAGGAACAGCAGGGGGCTTGTTTTGGTCATATGAGCCAGAGCTAAGCAGTTCTGAAGAGATTTGTTGCAAGGAAGGAGCAGGTGGGAAAAAAAAAAGCATAATTTAGGTGAAAAATAATGGCTCTCTGGAGACCAATGAGAAGTGTCTGCCAGAGCATCATCCAGAATTTCAAAGCATGCTGTATCACAAGCAGCATGGAGATAAAGGTCGATGCTAGTGATCGATGCTAGTGACACAGGTAAGTCAGGGCATCTCAAATTTTAATGTGCATACACACCAATCACTAGGGCATCTTGTTAAAAAGCATAAGTCTCAGTACATTTTCTGTTACCATGACTGGCTACTGTAGTCCAGCTCTGTCACTTTGAGCAATTTATATGAGAATTTATAAATTTTTATGGGAATTTATGTCTACCTCATGAGTTTGTCTGAAGATGAAATAAAACATTGTTTTTCATTTGGTAAGAACTCAGTATACATTAACCATAATTATAAATTTTTTCCATTAACATTGTCAGATGATAACCAAAAGCCTTCTTATGCTAAAACCATATGTCTACCAGACAGGTTCACAGAGAAGCCACATCATCTATGTCATGAAGTGAAAGGATGGTCCAAAGCTGTTCATTCCTTCTTAGACTCTGGAATATTCAAATTACCCTTCCTTACCCCACCCTTTTTTTTTTCTTTCATTCATTCAACAAATATTGCTGTGTATCAATTATGTGCCGGGATAAAAATGGATAATAAGATGAAGTCCCTGTCCAACAGGAATGATCAAGTTTAATGAGACAGTAAGCTCCCTCTCCCCAAGATTCATCTCCCCATAGATTGTCAGTATCTCATAGTAAGGCATTAGGTCCTTTACCTCTATATTTCCAGTGCTTAACAACATGTCAGGAGCTAAGGAGATGTTTAATAATAAGTATTTGCAAATAAAAGAAAGAATGAATAAATGAATGAATGAATATTAAACTCCAGGAAAAACAATGGATAAGAAATCAGAGTCCAAAAGAAGTTTAATTTGCCTCAGATAAAATAGCAAGAAAAAATATCTTGACTCCAAGAATATTTGCTTCAAAGACAAGCGTTTTGGTTATGTCATACTATGCATGCCTAAAACATCTTTTTAGTAATACCTCATCTGTTCCTTTTCAGTGTTGACTGAACTTGGCTATTTGAATGGAATTCTGAGAGCTTGTTTTTCTAGTTTTTTACTTGGTCTTCATGGAAACCATTACTATGTACCCTTGAATAGACAAAAAACTTTATGAAATTCCTAACACTATATTTACTCACCTGGTAAATCAGTTATTTGATCATAAATCATGAGATTTAGAATGTGAAGGTGATCATGGACCAGAAAAGAGTTCCCATTTATATTCCTTAGGATTCCCCCTCACTACTACCCCATAGGATGTTCCACCACTAAGCCTTTAAAAAATTTTTTTTAAATTTTTTTTATCTTGAGACTGGGTCTCAATAAGTGGTCCAGATTGTCCTCAAATTTGTGATCCTGCCTTAACCTTCCAAGTAGCTGAGATTATAGACTTGCATCATAGCACCTGACCTCTTAAGATTCTTTTGGAAAGCAAAAAATAAATTTGGTACAATAATTCTCAAATTTTTTGGCTCAGGACAACTTTCTCCCTTAAAAAAATCCCATTTGTTTTAATTGGTGAATTATAATTATAAATAATGGTGAGATTCATTGGTCACCCTCAAAAAATTATTGAACTCTCCCAAGAGTTGTTTTAAATGTAGATTATTTCTTTTGTTATACACAGTATTAGAAATTAAAACTCTGTAATTTTAAAACATGTATTTATTAACTCATTTTAAAATAACAATAGATTCATTACATTAACATAACATCTTTTTTAAAAAATAATGTCTTTTCTAAAGCAAAAAAACTAAGAAATAAAAAAATGGGACATTGTTTCACATTTTGAGACTCTCTCGAGTATCTCATATAATGAAAGAAAGCTGGATCCTCCTATCTGCTTCTGATTTGGTTTGTGGTGATCCAAACTTTGTATGTGTCCTTTTGGAAAATTCCACTTCCCACCCATGAATGAAAATAAAAATATCAAATAACACCTTAATATTGTCATAAAAGCAGTTTTAGTCTTGTGGATTCTATGAAAAGGACTTGAACGGCCCAGGGCTCCCTGGGTAGTTTTGAGAGTCACACATTTATTTTTTAAAACAAACAAATAAAGAAATGAAAATTAGTTATGTTTGGTGTTTTTATTCTTAAAAAATGTATGTCTTTTTTTATAGTTTTATAGCAGCGTTCCTCAACTTTAAGTGTGCTTAAAAATCACTTGGGAGGCATAGTTAAGATGCTGATTGGAGTTCTATGCCAAGTTGCTGATTCACCAGATTTGAGCTAGCTCTAGGAATGAGCACTTTTAGCAAGACCTTACTCCAGGACCTCCAACCCAAAGTAATAATAATCCATGGTGAATAGTTTGAAAAAATTGATCTAAAGCAAAAATATACAAATATATCTTGGAGTCTTTTAAAAAGTTGAAATATTTCAATAAGATGAAATTTTAAAATTAGAATTGAAAGTAAATAACTGACCTAAAACAGAGGTAGAAACCAAGAAAAGAGACCTGTTTTCTGCCATACATGTTGGCCCATTCTGGTTTGTGGTTGTTGTTATTTATATATATATATATATTAGATATTGATGAACCTTTATTTTATTCATTTATTTATATGTAGTGGTGAGAATCAAACCCAGTGCCTCACACATACTAGGCAAGTGTGTTACCGCTGAGCCACACCCAGCCCTGTTGTTATTCTTTCTTTCTTTCCTTCCTTCCTTCCTTCCTTCCTTCCTTCCTTCCTTCCTTCCTTCCTTCCTTCTTTCTTTCTTTCTTTCTTTCTTTCTTTCTTTCTTTCTCTCTTTCTTTCTTTTATAGTATTCTACCACTGAGCTACATCCCCAAACCTTTTCATCTAGAGACAAGGTCTCACTAAATTGTTCATGCTGGCCTCAGTTTTTCTGCCTCAGCCTGCTTCCCAAGTGCCACCCTGCCCAACACATTCTGTGGTTATTGGACCAAGAATCTGTATTCTGGGTAGCATGTGGAATTTTCCTGTCCTCTAGGTTTCCATCTAACTGAAGTTCCTGTAAAGTCGTCAAAAACATAGTTCGTACACCAATCAATAACATATTTACTTTATGCCAGTTAAAAAATATTTTTTGAAGAAGCTGAAGATGTTAAAACTTGGAAAAACACATTAGGGTAGCTGCCTTTTGTCTAAACGCAGTGATGGTGCTTAAATTCACCATTTCATTCATTTATCAAAAACTCATAAAGCTTTGTATGCTAGAAATAGGTTTTTCCATTTTCATTACTGGCATCACTGTCCACCTAGATGTTCAGGCTTATGGCAAGAACTTGGCTTACACAGTTGTGCGGGCAGATTAGGCAAGTCTGAAACCCACAGGCTAGGCCAGCAGAGTGGAAACTCCCTGGCAGGAGCTAAAGGTGCAGTCCACAGGCAGAATTTTCTCTTTCTCAGGTAAATCTCAATTTCCCTCTTAAGGCCGTCCAGCTGATCAGGGGAGGCTCATGTATACTAAGGAAAATGCCCCGAATTTAAGATCAACTAATAATAGATATTAATCACATCTACAAAACACTTTCATAATGGCAAATATGTTGGATTTTGATTAAATAATTTGATACTATGGCTAAGCCACAACCAAACAATCCCCTAATAGTAAACATTTTTTGGATACATAAGTGATTAAATAAATAATGGAATGAAAGGCCCTTACTTTCTAGGAGAAGATAGCCTAGCAGGAGCCACAAACATTTAAATGGACCTTTACACCTCCTCAGGCAACTACAAAGTCTAAAGTGAGGTCTTTAGTGCTGTAGGCATCCCCAAAAGGGACCCAAAAAATTACACACATTGAAGCAGCAATTCTTGTTCTTATTTGATGAACTACAGGATTAGCAAGGATTCCCACTAATATCAGGAGAAGCTAGAATTCTTTTTTTTTTTTTTATGAAATCAGAAACTAACAACTTTCTCTGAAACATTTTCCAAGATAACTTCAGCTTATGGTGCTTTCTGGTTTTATTTATACTGGAGCAGTGAAAGACGTCACAGGGGTGGAAACCACATCTCCCTTAATCTGGGGTATTATATGGTGAGATCAAGTCAATGAAAAGACAGATCTTATAGTTAGGTACCAGTGTTGATAGAAAGTCATAGAAATTTTCTTGTAGGCAATTTTTAGTGAGTCTCAACTATGTTGAATACTTTTGACCTGTTCTCTGCCACCATCAATTAAAATAAAAGACAAAATAAATGATTCTTCTTACGGATCTATGAGGTTTAATGTGAAAACTATGAAAGGAATAAAATTGTAGAATCAACAATGCAGCTCTGTGTAGTATAATAAACCACGAATAATATCTTCTTAAATGTGAGATGAATATATGGCTTCATTGATATCATGAAATGTTCAAGAAATCCCTAATTATGAAAAATAACACATAAAAAGTGCTCTTTCCCTTTACTTATCGCCACATTCCCACTTTCTTCCCCAGAGCAAGGTATCCTTTTTTTATTCTACTTTTATGCTTTTGAATACAAATATTTACGTGTAATTTTTAGAACATCAGAATTCATTCTTTTTCTTTTATTCACTCTGAAGATGTAGTAGGAAAAAATCAACTTTGACTCTGACTCAGTTTCTCCTATTATACTCACAACGCAGATCGCTTCTGACCCAGATACCTGGGAGACTTTCCTCACACGCCAAGTAAGCAACTCTGCAGCAGCAGACACAGCCAAGTGTCCGATCATCCAACCAGGTTCTGACACTCCACCTGGAGGTAGCATCACTTCAGATGTCAAGCACAAGCCCTGGATTGGTTTTTCCTGGTGTTCTCACAGCTATAGACCAGGTTTCCCACAATGCCCTTTGATTAATTTGCTCAAGCAGCTCACAGAACTCAGGAAAACATTTATGTATATCAGTTTTTATAATATAAAGAATATTACAAAAGCTACAGATGAAGAGTTGCAGAAGGTGTGGGCAAGGGAAGGGGCTCAGATTCCCATGTCCTCTCCAGAAGTTGTTCCTTGGAGAAACCTCCATGTGTTCAGCTATCTGAATGTTTTCCAAATCCTGTCCTTTTGGAATTTAACAGGAACTTCACCACATAGACATGGCTGCTAATAGATGAGTGGGGAAGCCAGACAGGCCTGTCTGTTCAGCACTATCTTTACCTCTCTGTGCAGAATTCCTCCTTTCCAGGGTATGAGGCAGGACACTTCTAGAATGAGGAGGGTCTTATGACTTACTCTCAGACAAGAGAAGTCGGAGAATTTCTGTTTGGTCAGCTAAAGGTCAGAAATATTAGACGTTGGGAGGGAGTTATAAACCAGGAACTACATAGATCACATTTACTTATCAGTGTCTTGGGGAATTTTGCCAATCTGTGCTTACAGATTCACCACATTTATTTTAGTGGCTGCATCATGTTCCATAATATAAATGTGCTATAACTTATTTAACCATTCTCCTGCTTATAAATGTTTGTTGTTTGGCTATTTTTCTCTATTACTAACAGTGTTGAAGTGAAAGAATGCATTTGTCGGAGAGTAGTAGAAACTGATTCAAAGTGCTATAACAATAAGGAAATTTTATCTCACATAACTGGGATTCTGAAGACAAAGTAGGCTTTAGAACTGGTTGATTCATCTGCTCAGTGGTGTCATCATGAACCCAGGTACTTTCCATCTCTCTTACCTGCTCTTCCCAGCATCCACTCCACCTCAGGACATAAAATAATATACAGCTGGGCACAGAGCTATAGGCTCTTGTATTAGTACATTTTCCATTCTTATAATTAAATGCTCAAGGATTGGTCCCTTTATAAAGAAAAGATCAAAGGACCTCCTACTAGGCTGTACTTCTTCAAGGTTCCACTACCTCAATACCACCACACTGAAGACCAAGCCTGCATGCGGACTCTTGGGCAACACACTCAAACTACTTCAAACATAGCAGCTCTCGAATTTCCAGAGCCAAATGGAAAAAGACATTTGGTTCCTATAGTTAGTTCTCTCTGAAGATTAAGAAAGAACTTTCTCAGAAACCTTCCCTAAAAATTTCTCATATCTCATTCTCTCTCTCTCTCTCTCTCTCTCTCTCTCTCTCTCTCTCTCTCTCTCTCCTGTATCCCTATCCCTATTCCTGTTCCTTTCTTTCCCTCTCTCTCCTCAACCTTTTCTCCCTTCTTTCTCTGAGGGAGACCTCAAACTTCTGGATTGTACTTGATTATGAGAAAATCTTCATCAGGGTCTTCAGATTTGTTCATTATATTGGCTTATTTACTGAGCTTTAAAAATTTCTATGATCAACACAATAAAAAGACAAAGAGATAAATTTCCTTGAGCATTTTAAAATATATATCAATGTTCCTCATCTATCCATTGAAATTTTCATTTTCTTTTTTGAGTCCTTCTTTCTTTCTTTTTTTTTTTTTTTCTTTTTCTTCATTGAGCTCAGTGCCTGTTTCACAGTATTCCTCCAATGACCGGTGATTCCCAGCTGTGGTGTACTTTGTATCTGTGGCTCTGTGTATACATGTCTGTGGGTTGGGCTGTGTGATTACAGCTTGCCTCCAGGGCTTGTGGGGTAGAACAGAACTTGTGGCCAGGAGGAGGTGTTCCAGTAGTTGTTGTCAGAGTGAGTGGCTGTATGGAGCACTGTTCTGCCATTTCATTCCCAGGGACCACCATGAATGTCAAGTGACCTCTGCCCACCGCTTTGTGTGAGTTTGAGGGAGGGGATGGGCTAACTTGCTTAGATGTTCTGCATCTCCAATAAAATAGCCGTGACCTCCCTCTGCTCCATTGTATCTTTTGAATGAAGTTCTTGGTACCACAATTACTTTCTATAGCAGGAACTATAGATTTTATAGATTTCCATTAAATAACAACATTATACTACAGAATTTACATAAAGCATACATAAAGCACATTCATATCAGTATTAGTATTATATTTGATCTTTATTAAATAAAGACCTATGTGAGATCTATCTTTCTTTCTTTCTTTCTTTTTTTTCCTCTTTCTTTCTTTCTTTTTTTTCCTCTTTCTTTCTTTCTTAATGGTGATTGAGCCCACGGAGGGGCACTTAACCATTAAGCCACATCTCCAGCCTTTTAATTTTTTTTTATTTTGGTACAGGGTCTAAGTTACTTAGGGCCTTGCTAAGTTGCTGAGGTTGGTCTCAAAGTTGCAATGCTCTCAAGTAGCTGGGATTATAGGTATGGGCCACTACCCAGCCCTATGAGAGATTTCTTGAAGCCCCTTTTTTTAAAAAATTAACAAACAAGCCAGATGTATATATAGTTGTATATATAGTTCCAGCTACTGGTGAGACTGAGGCAAAAGGATTGAGCCCAGGAGTTTGGGCAACCTAGCAAGTTAAAAAGAAAATACAAACAATAAAAACCCAGTAAATATAAATCAATGCAAAGAGATTCTATTATAGTATTAAAAGGATGTTCTGTAACTAGGAATTATATTCAAGCTAAATAAGTGAAAAAATGGGAAAAGAGCAAAGAAGTTATTGAGAATCCAATTGATGCTGTGATAATCAAGTAGAGAAACTAAACAAAGAACAAAAGTTTTGACTAAAATAAAGATTGAAGTCATCATCTTGAAAAAGTTTGCTGAGTTGCAGGAAGGATTAAAAAAATAAATGTCTATACCTAGGTACATCCTGGTAAGTTTTCCAAATTGCATGGGTAAACAGAAAATCTTACATCCTTCCAGACAAAAGACAAAGTACCAGATTGGTCTCAGACTACTCAATTGCAGCAATGGAAGCCAGAAGACAGTAAAATAATTTCTATCAGTGCTGAAAGAAAGGAATGCAATCTAAGAAGGCTGTTCCCCACCAAGATGCCATTCACCTCCCAGAGTGAAAAGTGATTATGTGCTGATTTAAATAATACATCCCACATGCAAATCAGCAGAGGGAGAAACTAAAAAAGGAGATTCAAGCTGAGGGAAGCTTCAGTTAATGCAGGAGTGACATGCAATGAACTGCGAGACGAACTGTTAAATCTAAATAAATAATGAAAGAGAGATTAGGAATAAATAAAGAATCTTAAAATTGAAGACATATATCAAGAAAGAAAAAAGTCCAATAATAATTTTGAAATAAAAGTACCCAAAGATCTCAGCAAATAAGAACTGGGAGAGGGTCAGAGACAGGGGAAGTATTAGCAGCCTAAAACTCTCATTTAGTGAGACTGAGGAAGCAAAAACATCCTGGGGATGAGTAGAAGGACAATAAAGCCCCTTGGTATCCTGTCTTTCTGTAATAGTGGAAAAAAAAATATCTATTAGAAATATGAGAAATTAGAAAATCGCCTTCAATGGAATGGAAAAGCAAATAAGAACCTCTGAAACAAAGGCAATAGACAGGATTTAAGAAGAACCTCTGCAGTTTTCTGTTCAAGCCCTCAATTTCCTGGCTGTCGGCATTTGAATAGCTCAGCCTGAAATCAAGACACTTACCTGGTCTCCTGGTCAAGTTTCTGAGAAAATCCTTTTGGCGAGGCAGAGCAGCAGGAGGCAAAGAGTGCAGACATTGAAATCAGACAGAACTTGATGCCAATCCAAAAGCTGCCACCTTGCAACTCATTCTGAACCATTGATCTTACAAGGTTGTTGTGAAGAACAAGTGAAGTAATACATGAACCTGTAGCACAGTGCCTAGCACCAGTAGCTGTGCTGCAGTGTTGGTTTTTCCTTTTACTTTCCCAAACTAAAAGAGGTTCCTGAAAACAAACAAACAAACAAACAAACAAACAAAAACTTATTTTATTTTTTCCAGTTGGGATAGCTCCAGTGTCTGGTGTGGGTAAGGACAGATGCATCAGACTTTGAAATAGTTATTTGCTCAGATTCATTTTGTGGATCTTAAAATATTACAGATGGGCGAAGGGGAATGATGTTCTAATAAACAGGGGCTGAATTAATATATGCAGGCATGTTTATATCTTGGAACGATATAAAACATAACAAAATAAGAAGAATGAGATTTTCATGAAGCAGTGAAACTACCTTTAAACTTCACAACGGCACACACTTATAATCCCCAAAACTCTACTGAGGCAGGAGGATCACAAGTCAACAGCCAGTCTCAACATAAAAATAAAAAGGAAAGGGTAGGAGATCAGTGACAGAGCACTTACCTAGCCTAAGTGAGGCACTGGGGAGGGAGGCATCTTTAATAATTTGCATGGAAATATTTTTCTGGAGAAAAAAAAAAAGGAAAATTTTTCCTACCATATACTTGAAAAGACTTCACTTTATTTTCTTTGTAACAATCTATTTACCCAGGTAAATTAAGAGACTGCAATTTGTTATTTGGGTGATTCACATACCCTGTAAAATACCTTCAATCTTCATTAGCTCCATTCATTTTCCTCATCACTTCTCATTTAGTTTCCATTCAGGCCACATTTAAATGATAAGAGGTACAGTCTGATAAGAGAATTAATATAAATCAAGACAGTTCATAAATTCTATTTCCCTATGACATTACCCAAAATATAATTTTTTTCCCAAAATGTATTTGTTCCTGACTTTTCTGTGTTAAATGCATCAGATCCACTATCTTTGGAGCCTGGCACAGATTTTTATCATCCTTGGTCATTTGCTCCCTACAACCAAGCCAGGATCAGTTCTGTGGATCCTGCCTCAGCAGTGGCTCCGTTATCTCTTGCCTTTTGTTCATTCCTACTACCAATTCCTGGCCCAGATCTCCCTTGTCATAGCTCTGCAGGTCTCTAGAATGACCTTCTATGGGTGATTCTCTCCATTCTCCAATAAACTCACACCAAGAGTCCTGTGAAATTTCCTGACACCTAGCTCTGATCGTATGATGGCTCTGTCAGGGCCTCTCTCTACTGGTCCAGAATAAAGCTCACAACCTTCAGCCTTTAACTTTCAACCTTTGCTCTCTGCTTTTTTTGCTCAGCTTTCCACTCCCACTCTACCCTTCAGTTAAATTGGATTCACAATTTTCCCAAAAAGTGAAGGCTCCCTTAACGTGTGGGATGTGGAAGAATGTGAGTCTTGGCTTGAACAAATTCCCTTCCACCCTCAGGTCTCTCTGTACAAATCCTATCCATCCTTTAGGTAGACAAGATCCCCACTCTCAACTCCCATAGTCCTTGGTTTAGATATCTTTCATGATATCCGTCATCATTCTTGCTGTTTTGGTGTGTGTGTGTGTAATACTCCCATTCAGGCTGAGGGTTGAGTTCTATGTAGATTTGCTGCAGCTTCTTGAACAGAGCTGACCCTAAAAGGAGTCAGCAGATTTTTGTTGAATAAATTAATGAATTCATTTATGGAATCGGTTTCCTCCAAAATAAGATTTGTTTCTGCAACTTGTTTAACTCCAAAGATTAGTTTCCTACCAGGGTCTCTGATATTTGGGCAAGGTTTATTGCATTATGGATAAAGTAAGTTTTAATTATATACCAACAGGCCATATATATATTCATTCCCACTACCAATTCCTGTCCCAGATCTCCCTTGTCAAATTCCTGCAAGGCTCTAGAATGACCTTCTGTGTGTGGTTCTCTCCATTCTCCAATAAATTCACACCATATATTTATATAAACATATAAATATATGTATGGTTCAAGGCCAAGGCCAGTCTGTGCAATATATATATATATATATATATATATATATATATATATATATATACATATTTGAATCTGAAATGTCCCCCCAGAGCTCATGGGTACCCAATGCTGCAGTGTTCAGAGGTGAAGTCTATGGAAGGTAATTGGATCATCAGGGTTCTAACTTCATCAATGGACTGATCCACAGGTGGATTCATAGCTTAAGGGGCTAGTGGGAGTTAGTGGAAACTTTAGGAGGTACTGTTTAGTTGGAGGAAGTAAATCACTGGAGGAGTGTCTTTGAAAGGTATATTTTGTCCCTAGTTCATTCCTCTCTCACTCTTTCTGCTTCCTGGTTGCCATGTGGTAAGTAGTTTTTCTCCACCATGCACTTACCACCATGATGTTTTGCTTTATCAGGCCCAGAAACAACAAAGCCAAGTGATCATGAACTGAAACCTCTGAAACTGTGAGCCCAAATAACTTTTCCTCCTTTAAACTGATTTTCTCAGGTATTTTGTTACAGTGACAAAAAGCTAACACAATAGACTATAGCTGTTCGTTTTACTCTTGGTAACAATTTATACCAAAATTTTGGTCCTTGTCCCTGATACCCCATCCAATAATGAGGTCAAGGTTTTGAGAAAAAGAAAAAAAAGGTTTAATTGCTTTGCTAGCAAAGGGGAAACACAGGGGACTCCTGTCCCACAGGCTGTGATTCTAATGTCAGAGGGGAACAGGAGCTCTTAAAGAGGTAATTCAAAAGCTACACTCCAACTCTGCCTATTAGGAGTCATAATTCACTGGTAGCATTGAGAGATAGCCTCGGAGTCTGAATTTTTTCATTCCTCTGGTGTGTAAGTTGAAGGACAGATAATTTGGTTGAAGTTGGGAGGAAGGAAAATCTTGTTTCCCCCATGGTTAGAGAGGAGGAGAGGGAGAAGAGAAAGGAAAAATAATGTCAATCATAAAATAAGCTGCAGTGGCAGGCAGCAAAGGTTATGTTCAAAGTATGAAGTGAACCCCTGTTACATTTTCCCTATTGTCAATTTCTATCTTCCCTTTTTAGGGAAAAATGGGTAACAAAATCTCCAAGTTGCTTCTTTCTGAAATTGGGCAATGAAGGGGGGTCTTAGAATCTAAAGCTTTTATTTATTGTCATTGTGTTCTTTTGGACTTTTACCAGAAGGGATAGAGTGGTATGATGATTCTAACCTTTGTACAGGCCTGGTAGAAGCACACTCATACATAGCAATTAATATTTGATTGTGGTACATACTGTTTTAATCTAGTTTATTTTGCTATGGCCAAATTTCTCACTCTCCCCCAGGGTACCAGGAAGGCTCTCTAATACACTATTTCTTTTGGGGCTCAATTTAAACCTGCTTCTGGGGATACCTTTATTGAGGAGAGCAATTGGCAACATTTTATCCCATTGTAAGTGAATTTCTTGGCATAATTTAGCTACCTTCCTTTTAAAGTATGATTTATTTTTTCCTGTTTTCCCTGTAGATTAGGGTTCCCAGGATGCATGTAACTTCCATTGACTATCCGATGCTTTGCTTACTTTTTGAGTCACTTGTGCAATGAAAGATGGCTCACTATCACTTTGCATTGAGAAGGGGATCCCATGTCTTGGTTATCAGTTCCTTCAAAAGGATTCTAGTTATTTCTAATGCCATTTTTATTCTGATAGGATAAACCTCAACTCACCTAGAGATGGTATCAATCGTACAATTATCTGAAGTTTCTTGTGGCATAAGCCATTGGGTAAAATCTATTTGTCAATCATGAAAAGACTATGTTTTCAACATACTACAGTGACACAGCCACATCAATGTTTATGGCAGCTCAGTTCACAATAGCTAAACTCTGGAACCAACCTAGGTGCCCTTCAACAGATGAATGGATAAAGAAAATGTGGCAGATATACACAATGGAATATTACTCAGGTTTACAGAAGAATGAAATTATGGCATTTGCCGGTAAATGGATGGGGCTGAAGAATATCATACTAAGCAAAATAAGCCAATCCTAAAGAACAAAAGGCTGAATGTTTTATCTGATATGCAGAAGCTATTTCACAATAAGAGGAGCCAGGGAAGAATACAGGTAGTTTGAATTAGAGAGAGAGGAGGGAAAGGAGGAGAGAGGATACTTGGGTGGGAAGGACAGTAGAATGAATCTGACATTATTACCCTATGTGCATATATGATTACATGACCTGTGTAATCCTACATCATGTACAACCAGAAGAATGAAGAGTTATACTCCATTTATGTATGATGTCCCCAAATACATTCTATTGTCATGTATAATTAATTAGAACAAATTTTTTTAAAAGGCCATATTTTTATATAATGTATCCCTTTTACAGTAGACTGCCTTTTAGTCTTTGAATTGTTTTGGAAATGCAAGACACAATTCTGAATTACTGGTTGAACTGTCTGTTGATGGTGTGGCCCTCACAAATGGGGCTTGATGAAATTTACCAAGGTATCCTTCCCACAATGATCACTTTCATGTCGGTGTTCTATCAAGACCAGACCAGTGTTCCAGAGGAGGATGAGCCCTGGGGAATTCCATCTGCACTTGGCAGTGCTGTCCCAGGGGTTAAACTCCCATTATCTGGCCTGTTTCTCATCCTCCTCAGTATAACAAGGTTTGTATTGGCAGGGCAGCGGGGTGGGTGGGGGCGGGGTCTGATTCAAACTGAGGGATTAGGTCCCTGAAAAACATTTGTTCTTTGTAGCCCATTTGGTTGTTCTACCAGCAGCCTGATTCCTCTTGGCCAAGTAAGTATCAATCTTCTGATGACTGGAATAGTGCGTGAATGCCATCTGCTTAACTTTGACCACAGCTATTCTAATGCCAGTATTTTAAGGGCATGTTCTTAGCTGGGAAGAGCCCTTTTTCTTTCCAGGTAGCTCTATGTGCATGTACAGTCAGGAAACCATATTTTGAGTCAGTATAAATGCCTACTTTTCTTTGGATGGTCAAAGCGCTTATCAGAGAAATTAGCTTGGTTTTCTAGGCCGATGTTTTTAGAAGTTTTCCATGACCACAGATACCCAGCTATCTGCTGGCTATTGTCCACGAGGTTGCCCCCATCAGTAAAGAGGACCCCATCTGGCTCAGTGACAGGCTGATCAAGCAAATCCAAGGTGCTAGAATGAACAGTCTCCAAGATCTCTGACATTGTACTGACCAATTATCATATGGTAGCAACAGGGTTGCTGGTTTTAAGGGGAAAACCATTGGGGGTTTTTGTTTGTTTGTTTGCTGCTATTGTTGTTTTAAGCTTGATATCTGGATTGTCTGATAGGTCAGCCTGCTATCTCCCCATCCTTCCAGCACTTGGCCAGTAGCCATCCTTTTGCTGTGTGGTCAAGCCATTTCAATAAATAGGCCACTACAGGGGCTGTAACTTGTTTCTCATGAACATATAGTCTGAATTCCTTTTGTAAGTCAAGCAGACCTAGGGCAGGGCCTGTCAGGAGGCTTTGTTTTAACTTTTTTAAGGCAGTTCGTCTTCCAGGGTCCAAGTCAAAGGTGCTATTTCTGTTCCATTTATGACTTCATACAGGGGTTTAGCAATTAATTCAAAGTTAAGGATTCAAGTATAGCAGAATCCTGACATTCCCAATAATACACATATCTGTCTGTAATTCTTGGCTTCTCTAAAGCTCAAGATAGCTTGCTTTTGATCTGACATCAAACTTCAGGATTTTTGCTAATCTGGAATCCCGCATAAGTGACTTGCTATTTACAAACCTGAGTCTTCTTAATGAATACCTCATATCCACATGAGACTAGATGGTTTAATACAGTAATAGTATTTGAAAGGCAGTGTTCATAGTCAGGTCTAGCTGTAAGCAGGCCCTATCTACATGTTGCAAAAGGATTCCTTGATCTAGCTGTAGATCAAGATTCCCAGGTCTTTTGCTAGACTGTCATTAAACAGAGTTAAAGAGTTTTTAAATTCCTGAGGTAGGACAGTCCAGCAATACTGCATACTTACTTTGGTATCAGTAAGTAAGCCAATAGAATTGGGACTTCCTTCCAGGGAGATGCAAAAGAATGCATCCTTTATCTTTAGCACTGTGAACCAGTCAGTTACCTGTAATGGCAGTTAGCAGGGTGTATGGATTTGGTACTGTGAGCTGAATATCTTAAGTAATATTATTTATAACTCTCAGGTCTTGCACAAAATGGTACTTATCCGTGTGAGGTTTCTTAACAGGCAGATTGGTTATATTGTAGGGGAACCAGCAGGGCCAAATCAATCCATGCTTCAAAAATTTGTGTAGAAGTTTGGTTTCCTATCAGTGCCTCTCTTAAAGTGGGGTGGGGGGATGATTTGTTCCTTCCTGGGTCAGGCTACCTCCTCCTTAAATAATATCTGGATTATGGTAGCATTGACTTCCCTTCCTAGGGTCCCATAAGCCCACACAGTCTTACTCACTTTTTAGTAGCTTTCCAGCAGAGCAGGCTGGTTTCCTTTCCCTGGATGGTAAGTGAAAGCTGGAATCAGAGCATGTGTTCTGGTGGCACTTGCAGATGAAATCATTGCTTTTTGGTGAGGTTATCCAAGTATTTAATTTACACAACAACCTCATCCCAGGAGAGGGATTGGACAATGTGGCAGGCATAAGAAACTATGATTTAATCTTCATTTTCCCAGGTCACATTCAAGAAGTTGGAGCACAGGATGTGACTGAGACTAACATGGCGCTCTGGTACCCAGAGTCTCTTATTGGACCTTTCCCTTAGAGTAGACATATTGGTTTTTAGTGGAGGGAGGCCTTCCTATCCTTTTCTTTGGGCTTCCTTAAAGACCCATTTGTAGGGGTTGCCAATAAAATATGAGTTGGCTTTGGGTTCTATTCCTCTATTCTATTATATACTTTAAATACAATATCAAGAAATTGTGAGATATTTGTGTCAATTTGGCTCCTCCATCCACTGAAGCTTTTCTTTATGTTCAGGGCACTCAGAAATTTTTAGGGGCCTCTCTCTGCAGAAACCAACAGAGTCAAGAGGCAGGTGCCTGCATACTTGGGGATTCCAGGAGGACCTTGTATCTGCTCAGCTTTGAGGTCAGCAAGCAAGGCTCACCCAGAAATGTCTGCTGTCAGGGGGAAGCTAAGTGGTTCATGAGCCCTGGAGGTTGGGGAACAAGCCAGGGCAGTCTTGCCTCTCTCTGGCTACTCTGGCCTCAGGTTATTGTCAGGTTCTGGGGGTCTTTGTCCTGGACACTGAGATAACAGGTGGCTGCTCTTTATCTCCACATTGGCATGGCCCCTGCTGCTTGTGGAGCAGCTGCAGTGGGAAACCAGGGACTTTACTTTTTTTAGTCAGAATTTAGGCCCCTGCAGTTATTCAGCTCATTTTTTGTAGCTGCTGCTTTTGTCCAGAGCCCAAGAAGACAAAAAAAAAAAAAAAAAAAAAAAAAAAGCAGGTTTTTTTTCTCTGCTGGAGCCATCTGTTTTCTAGCCATTTCTTTCTCTTATTCCTGCATGTAGTTATTTATCCTGCCAGATCCCCATATGCAGTTGTTTATCTTTCCTGTCTTACCATGCATTTAGGTTGATGGGATACTATTATGGCAAGAATTGCTTGGCTCCAATGACAGATGTCCCCTGACTAAATGAGGCGTCCTGTCAAAGTTTAAACAAGGAAACTATTCCTTTCCCCAGGTTATAATCCAGCAGTGCTGATACCCACTGCACTGCCATGTCCTTTTTGATTGGCAGCACTTGTCACCATTGGCAAAAGGGGCTGGAAGGCAAGGCAGGGGCCAAAACCTCTTTGCCCATTTTTTTACAGCTCAGGCAGCTTTTCTGGGATTTTGCCCCAGCCCAGGGCTGGTGTCTCTGACCCACATGGGATGATCTGTGGCTGCCTGGGGCTGGGCAGCCCTAGTGCTTGGCCTGCTAGCATTGGATCAAAAGGATTTAGATTTCTCTCTCTCTCTCTCTCTCTCTCTCTCTCTCTCTCTCTCTCTCTCTCTCTCTTTCTCTCTTAAACCTTTCTTCTAGTGTCCTGATAGTCTTTCACACCAGAGGCAGTACCTTTTTTATACTATCAACTTAAGTATCTGACAGTACAAACTCCTCATCATGCAACTACGTAAATGCCTGCACATACAGTATTTTTTCCATTTTCCTGACCTCTGCCGGACCAACTCCAACTGCAAGATTGTATATTAATTCAGAATACAATTGAATGACCAGAAAGAACTAATCTCTGTTTCAGAGCAAAATATAGCAAATGCTATAAGAAAGTGAAAATAAAATTATATAGAAGTCAAAGAAAGAAAGAAAAACAAATAGCTCTATGGGAGTTCAAAGGTGGAGAAAGGCCATTCCACTGGGGAAAGATCTGAAGAACTAGTATTTGAGCTGGACCTTGGAGGGAGTCGTTATTTTGGTAGAAAGCAATGAAGTGAGGCAGAGTACATTTTAGGCAGATAGAGGCAGGAGAACAAAGCCAGTGAGGTAGGAAAGTGTTACAGTAAAACATCATGTTTTTCTTAGTCACAGCTTATACCTATATATGGCCCTTTTCACCAATGGAAGAACCTAGTCACTTTGTATGCTGCTGCCAAGAAGCAGGTTCCTTAGCCTTTCTGATTAGCAGGTTACCCTGAACATTGCCGTCATTGCCAACTTAGGAAGATGTCTCCATTATTTGCTGATTTTGACTGCCCAGTCCAAGGGTCTCCCTGCTGGCATGATAGCACATTGTCCTGGAACAGAGAGAAAAAACTCAGAGGGACCATCTTATCTTGTCCTGAGGTGATGTGATGTTCTCAGAGTGGAATGGTATCTTTTAAATGTCCTATGTGTCCTCCATACAAAAACTATTGTCTCTGTCCACACCACAGCTTTAAAGTTGATAGTTTATCAGGGACATCACTTTGAGGAGGGTAAATTGGAAAAGAAACAGTTACTTTGGTGGACTGTGAGAAAAAGTGGATGGATGGGGCATTGTCCTCTGATAACTAGGCTTAGATGATTATTTATTGGGTATCCTAATCTCTCTAGGGATTTAACAATATTCTGACAAAGTTTATTGCATGTCACTCTCATATATATATATAAATTTATTTATTTATTTTTGGATACCAGGATTGAACTCAGGTGCGCTGGACCATTGAGCCACATCCACAGCCATATTTTATATTTTTATTTAGAGATAGTGTCTCACTGAGTTGCTTAGTGCTTCACTTTTTCTGAGGCTGCCTTCAAACTCGCGATCCTCCTGTCTCATCCTTCTGAACTGCTGGGATCACAGGCAAGTGTCACCACACTGGCTCATTTCTATTCTTGAGTTTCCCTTAGCTTTAGGTCTTTCTCTCAGCTGAGATACATGTGGGATGTGATTTTTAAATCTGCAGGTATTCATCCTTTAGTCTGGGAGGAGGTAGCAGGAATCAGTATGGAGTCATCACTTAAAGGTAGAACTTGGATGCACAAAATAAGAGTTGCTCACTGGGTCAGTGGTGCACACCTGTAATCCCAGTGGCTCAGAAGGATGAGACAGGAGGATTGTGAGTTCAAAGCCAGCCTCAGCAAAAGCGAGGCACTAAGCAACTCATTGAGATCCTATCTCTAAATAAATACAAAATAGAAATCTCCATACTGCTTTTCAGATTGGTTGCACCAATTTGTAGTCCCACCAGCAATGTAAGAGTGTGTCCTTTTCCCCAAACCCTCACAAACACAAATTGTTGTTTGTATTCTTAATAGCTGCCATTATGACTGGAGTAAGATGAAATTATAGAGTAGTTTTGATTTGCATTTCTCTAATTGCTAGAGATGTTGAAAATTTTTTCATATATTTGTTGATTGTATATCATCTTCTGAGAAGTGTCTGTTCAGTTCCTCGGCCCATTTATTGATTGGGTTATTTGGCTTTTGGTGTTAAGATTTTTGAGTGCTTTATATACCCTAGAGATTAGTGCTCTATCTGATGTGCATGTGGTAAAAATTTGCTCCCATTCTGTAGGCTCTCTATTTACTTCACTGATTGTTCCTTTTGCTGAGAAGAAGCTTTTTTGAGTTTGACTCCATCCCATTTATTGATTCTTGATTTTAATTCTTACTCTATAGGAGCTTATTAAGGAATTTGGGGCCTAATCTGACATGATAGAGATTTGGACCTACTTTTTCTTCTATTAGGTGCAGGGTCTCTGGTTTAATTCCTAGGTCCTTGAGCCATTTTGAGTTGAGTTTTGTGCATGGTGAGAGATAGGGGTTTAATTTCATTTTGTTGCATATGGATTTCCAGTTTTCCCAGCACCATTTGTTGAAGAGGCTATCTTTTCTCCAATATATGTCTTTGGCACCTTTGTCTAATATAAGATAACTTTAGTTATGTGGGTTTGTCTCTGTGTCCTCTATTTTGTACTATTGGTCTACAAGTCTATTTTGGTGCCAATATCATGCCATTTTTGTTACTATACCTCTGTGGTATAGTTTAAGATCTGGTATAGTGAAGCCACCTGCTTCACTCTTCTTGCTAAGAATTATTTTGGGTCTCTTGTTTTTCCAGATGCATTTTGGAAAACTGGGAATGTAACCACCATTTTTTTTTTAAAGAGAGAGAGAGAGAGAAGATATATATATAGAGAGAATTTTTTAATATTTACTTTTTAGTTTTCAGTGGACACAACATCTTTATTTTATTTTTATGTGGTGCTGAGGATCGAACCCAGTGCCGCATGCATGCCAGGCGAGTGCGTTACCACTTGAACCACATCCCCAGCCCTGTAACCACCATTTGACCCAGCCATCCCACTTCTCGGTCTATACCCAAAGGACTTAAAAACAGCATACTACAGGGCCACAGCCACAACAATCTATAGCAGCACAATTCACAATAGCTAATTGTGGATCTAACATAGATACCCTTCAGTAGATGAGTGAATAAAGAAAATGTGATACACACACACACACACACACACACTGGAATATTACTCAGCATTAAAAGAGAATAAAATTATGGCATTTGCAGGTAAATGGATGGAGTTAGGGAAGATAATGCTAAGTGAAGTTAGCCAATCCCCAAAAAACCAAATGCCAAATGTCTTCTCTGATATAAATGCTGATTCATAATAGGGGTCAGGGGGAGCTTGGGAGGAATAGATGAACTTTAGATAGGGCAAAGGGGAGGGAGAGGAAGGGGGCCATGAGGGTAGGAAAGACAGTGGAATGAGATAGACATCATTACCCTAAGTACATGTATGAAAACACGAATGGTATGACTCTACTTTGTGTTCAGCCAGAGTCTTGAAAAATTGCGCTCTATGTGTGTAATATTAATTGAATTGCATTCTGCTGTCATATATAACTAATTATAATAAATAAAATTTTTAAAAATTAAAAAAAGAAAAAATACAACATAAAGTTGGGGATGTGGCTCAGTGGTCGAGTGCCCCTGAGTTCAATCCCTAGTAACCCTCACTCCTGGGGAAAAAAAAGAAAAAAGAGCTGCTCACCTGGAGATGTTTCTGGCGGAAAAAGCTCTTGCTCATTTACCTGCAACTGTAACTTGAGATCATCACATTTCTAATAAATATCTTCCTAGTAAGATTCCCTGACCCCGCTAGCAGGATTTGGAACCCAGGTCCTTCTAGAACAACGCCCACATATTCTAAGAATGTCTTGCATGTGTGTAACCGGTCAGTCCCCTTTGTTCCTCCTCGCTGCTAGCTTAATACTGCAGGCAATGAATCTTGAGAATGACTGATCCTGGAGCCCGACACTGCATCTCCTGAGGGAGAGGATACCACATTCCCTGTTGTGAGCCCAGCACAACCTTTCCATTGGTCCCTCACAGCCCCTCAAAGACAAAGTCGAAATGAATGATATACACTGAGTGTTCAAACACATTGAGGTGGACTGTAGGTAGTACAGAAACTCATAGTACCTTTAGATGTGGCTTCTCTGAGTCCCCAGGCTCAGAGTCTTTAAAAGGGTCATTTTCTACTCCTAGAACATGGAGAATAGCCCTAGCTCCTCCACAAAAATGCTCATACTCCTTCTTATTTTATCCTGCTGGAAAAGAGGAAAACATTTTCTTCTAGTTCAAGTCTATGCTTCAAGTCTCTTTAACTCAGCCAGAACCTGCCTCTTTCCAGAATGACTAGGAGAAAATGGTCTCACACCTTTTATGGAAATCTGCCAGTCTCCTTCTTCCACTCACCCTGTGGTCTGGTCCTTTGGTTCCAGCAGGATATTCATAAAGAAAACTGTCTGACATCAATAACTTCCCAAGTTTTGGCTTATTCCTTCTAGAACAACACCTAGAAAGGAATGCTCCACATCAGTCCAGACCCTTTCCACAGTCTCCTGCAGAGTGAGGTGACCATGGGGCCATCTTGTAAGACTCTGCAGCTGGTCTCTTGTGGCCCCAGCTAGAACACACAGGGTTCACAGAGAGCAAAGAACCATTTATTCCAAAGTCCAGAGAGCAAGAATCCAATACATATGACCATCCAGAGAATTTAGCTGTTTTTTATTTTTTTTAACATTCTGTAGAGAGGTAAACAATGACATCAGTTTTCCTAAAAGCAAAAGGGTAGGGGGCTTCTTGATTCTTCGATTCATATTTATGTTATTAAAAATCTGTCTGAAAATGTTTCTCCAGAACAACAACAACAAAAAAAATTACCAAAAGTAAATTCAAAAGGTGCTTGCAACTTTTTTAAAAAAAAGTTTTAAAATTTTTATTTATTTATGTATATGTGGTGCTGAGAATGGAACCCAGTGCCTCACACATGCTAGACAAGTACTTTCCCACTGAGCTACAGCTCCAGACCCACGTGTAATGTTAGACCAGGACGCAAGAAAAGACCACTGACTCCAATTAAAATCAAATTAAAGCAAGCTTATTATTTCGACTGGCCGGGCTTCCTCTCCCTCCCCAAACGGCAGGAACAAGACAGCAGCAGTCGCTTTCTTGCAGCCCAGCTTTGTAGCCCAGAAAGTTACACAAAGGGGGGTTACAGATAACAGAACTCTGACAAGCATCACACTAATGGTAGTTTACATTTTTTGCTGGCCCCAACATCAGAATTTATGAGGACCATTAGAGCCTCAGAGAGGGTCGTTGTCTGGCCAGGGAAAGCCGATATTTATGAGGTGTCACTAAAGTTTCAGAGAGGGCTGCTCTCTGGTCAGAGAGCCAGGCATGGGTGAGTTCAAGGCACGGGCAGGCATTCCAAGCAAGTTCAGAATTTGCAGTAATTTATAGTAAAGCCGAAATTATCTTTTCATGGCTTTGTGGCGAGATGCCTCCCAATTTTAAGAAAAGATCAGGTTGGGTCTATCAGTAACTTTTAAGTTTTTTTCACCAGCTTTTTTTTTTTTTTTCTGGTATCAGGGATTGAACCCAAGGGTTCTTAACCACTGAGTCACATTCCCAGCCCTTTATCCCTTCTCTTTCTCCTCCTCTTCTTCTTTTCCTCCTCCTCCTCCTGTACCACTTCCTCCTCTTCTTGCTTCTTCTTTTTTCTTTTGAGACAGATTTTCTTTAAGTTGCTTAAGACCACACTAAGTTCTTGAGATTGGCCTTGAACTTGAGATCTTCCTGCCTCAGCCTCCCAAATCACTGGGATTACAGGTATACACTAATCACATCTGGCTCATCATTTTTTGTCATCAAAGTTTCTGAAAATATGAGGGCATTCTATGACACATATCCATATCTCCTACCTGACAAAGATTTGAAGGTATCTATGTTTCATACATTGCTAGAAAATATTTAACTATTGTATTTGTTGTTGATGATGTAAATTGTGAATCTCTGTAAGTGCCTGTTGCTTGCCAGGGACCAAGAATGACTATTTCTTTACAACCTGCTGTAAAACAAGATTGCCTACTTTCAGAAGAAGGTAAGATGGACTGCATCTCTCTCAGCTCCGAGTCCTATGGATGTTCACCTGATCACCAGATAACTTTGTCCTCTATTCTTACATTATCTGTTTGCACTGTTTTGATAATAGTTTTGCCTTCTTTTTTCTTTTAAGTTAGAAACCCAAGTGTGTAGAGTCTTGTCCTAAGAGCAGATGCAGTGTACGTCTATGAATCTGAACCCAGCTCACAGGATTGAGGATCTTATCCAACACTGAAAACTATTATCTTCTGTGGCTCAAATTAATTTCAACTCTTGGCCAATATCTTATCAACCTTGTGGTAAATTTAATTTTAGGTTTTTTTTTATAGGAGGAGGGAGTTCCTTCCCCTTCTTAGAATTATACAAGAAATCAGGAAGCCAATGCAATGAAAATAAAAAAGCATATGCTGAGAGAATAAAGAAAATAACTTTAGGCTTCAGTCCATATCAGTAGTCACTAATATACTTGTTGCTTAAATCTGCATAGTACTTTCCAGGATCCTACTTTGTGCTGAGACTGGAGACAGAGGCTCAGAGACCAGCCTTACATTCTTTCTCAAATGCTTCCAAGGGTTAGGGCACTGATCCCTACCACAAAAACCACCTCCTTTCCTTTACTATCTACAGAGGTTTCTAGAAGCTTGCCTCCCCACCCTACCCAACCCCTGAATACCATAATCTCTTCAATCACTTTAGGCTTTTGATAAACAGAAAAAAAAAAAAAAAGGAGGAGAAACTGTCCTGGAGCAGCTTCTTTTAGCCCCCGAGGCAAAAGAGCACAAAGAAATAGTTCTCACACGTAGACTGAGGGAAGGAAAATACAAAAAAAAAAAAAAAAAAAAACCTTCAAAAGCTGTAATCTTTCTGATTTCTCTAAAGCAGCAAAACTAAGACACAAATTAACATCTTTTATTTATTTTTTTTTAAGTTGTCCTGAAACAACTCCATAGAACAAGAATAGGCTGGGGCCTACTAAACAGAGCTCTGTCTGAAGGCCTGTTCTGACCTCAACAACCTGTTATCTGGTAGCAGAGCAAACACAACTAATCCTTGTTTCAGAGAGAAATATGGCAAATGCCACAAGAAATTGAAAATAAAATTATATGGAAGTAAAAAAAAAAAAAAAAAGAAAGAAAGAAAGAAAGAAAGCTCTATGGAAGTTCAAAGGTGGAGAGAGGCCATCCCCCTGGGGAAAGAGCTGAAGAACTGGTATTTGAGCTGGACCTTGGAGGGAGTCGTTATTTTGGTAGAAGGCAGTAAAGTGAGGCAGAGTCCATTTTAGGCAGATGGTGGCAGGAGAACAAAGCCAGTGAGGTAGGAAAGTGTTATTTGGCTGGAGCACAGGGAAACCTAAGAACTGAAGAGAAAACCTAGTTCAACTGGGCAAGATGGGGAGAACAGAGTGTGAGGGTGGACTAGAGAGATGTGAGATGTGATGCTGCAGGAACTGGATGAGGTCCTTAACAGATCCAATGCATCATAAGGACTCATTAGTAGAGGGTTTGAGTAGCTCATATGGCAATGCAAAAACAGCCTTGGGGCAGGGGTGCAGTTAGGAGAGCAGTCTCTAATAAGTCCTTAAGGGAAGTTTCTGACCTCCAGCACTTAGAAATTTCATCTGTTTTTCTAGGATAAGAGGATATTTGAGCTGGGCAGTGGTGGGGCACACCTATAATCCCAGTGTCTAGGGAGGCTGAGGCCAGAGGATAGCAAGTTCAAAGCCAGTCTTAGCAATTTAGAAAGGCCCTACGCAACTGGCAACACCCTGTCTCTAAATTTAAAAAAAAAAAAAAAAGCCTGGGAATGTGGCTCAGTGGTTGAATGCCCCTGGGTTCTATCCCTGGTACCAAAAAAAAAAAAAAAAAAAAGAGAAAGAGAGAGAGGAGTGGGAGGAGGGAGAGTATCAGAGTATATGGCACATTCTGTTTTCAGTCTAGGGCCTTAGCTAGATTCTATACACTGGAAAAGTTTCAACTGTCTCCTGCTACAAAGCTTTAATTCTGGTGGGAGAATTTTGAGATGGGCGGAGTAGATGAAGGATGTTTACATACTAGAGCTTTCTTTGCAGCGCAACCATGAATCTCTGTGTAAAATCCTCTGTCTTTGGAGCAATAAGGGTGTTTTTATAATAAAAGAACAGAAACAAAACAACTAGCTTTTCATTTTTAAAATTTGCATTATCAAGGGCAAAAAGGTCATGGTGATTTAGTTGCTATGATCTTTTATTTAATTCCTTTTTTATTAATTCATTCAATAAATGGAGCTCCTACATAGTGGAAATCTACTAGTTTTGCCTGTTTAGCCTCTAGTCTACACTTTCCTCTTCTGATTTTCCTTGGTCTGTTTGGTTTAGTGGGACACGTTTCAGCCTTGACTCCAGAGGCACACACACATGTGCAGGCCAGGTCAGAGATCAAGCCCTGCCGGTCACAGCAAGTGTGTCAGGGAGCCCTTGTGATGCAACCAGGGCCTGTAGAGTTGGATTCCTCAACTGACATAGAAAGATGGTGAAGAAAATTCCCTTAGCTTGCCAAAATTGAAACTCAGATTTCAGGTGGCAAGCCTATCGGTATTGGGGACCATCTTAACCACAAAGACAGATTTTTAGAGTCAAGAACCGGGGCAAGGAAGATGGAGTCCAAATAAGCTGTTTGAGGCCCTTTGTCTACCCTGATCTGATTACCCTCTGGACTTTGCAATGACACAAGCTTGTTTTGTTCTGGTCAGTTTAGGTCACATTGTGTTATTTGGAACTGAGCAAGTCCACATTGAAACAACTCAGAATACTGACTTGGTACCACGCGGTGTATAGCTGTGAACAGCATCCCAGGTTTATTGCTTGTACCCTGTCAAATAAGCAGCAATAAAGCCCAGCCCAATACTAGCCTATGTTATGGCATATAGTTAATGGAATCCACTCAGAAAAAATAAAACTACTCTCTGTTTCTTCCAGCCTGAGTACCTCATGAATATTTTTTTAAACTATGAAGTCAGAAACCAGTTGACCGATTTCAGACAGGAAGGCATGGAGTCATTATTGAGTTGGCCACATTTGAATTTCTGTCCTTGTTTGATAGTTTTCTCTTTTGCCAAAGGTTCACCACGTCCTGGGCAGACTGAATCTATTTTTTTCTTTTACCTAGCTGTGTGTCCTTGAGCGAAATATTTCATCTATGTGTTCCTTAACATTCTCATCTGTGAAATGGGATGGGGAAAAATGATATCTACTGTCTTACCTTAAAAGATCTATTTCTTTATTATTATTATTTGTTCTAATTAGTTACACATGACAATAGAATGTATTTTGACATATTGTACACAAATGGAGCACAGTTTCTCCTTCCTCTGGCTGTACACGGTGCAGAGTCACTCCAGTAGTGTAATCATAGATGTAATTATGTCTGTCTCATCCTACTGTCCCTCACATCCCCAGAGCCACCCCCCCACTCCCCTCTACACAAACCAAAGTTCACTCCCCTCTGCACAAACCAAAGTTCCCTCATTCTTTCCTATCCTCTGCCCCACTATGGATCAGCATCCTCTTATCAGAAAAAAACATTCTGCTTTGGGTTCTGAGGGATTGGCTTATTTTACTTAGCATGATATTCTTTAGTTCCATCCATTTACCAGCAAATGCCATAATTTCATTCTTCTTTAAGGCTGAATAATTTTCCATTGTGTATATGTACTACATTTTCTTTGTCCATTCAGCTGTTGAAGGGCATCTAGGTTGGTACTGTAGCTTAACTATTGTGAACTGTGCTGCTGTAAACATTGATGTGGCTGTGTCACTGCAGTGTGCTGATTTTAAGTCCTTTGGGTATAAACTGAGGAGTGGGATAGCTGGGTCAAATAGTGGTGCCATTCCAAGTTTTCTAAGGAATCTCCATACTGCTTTCCATATTGGCTGCACCAATTTGCAGTCCCACCAGCAATGTGTGAGCGTGCCTCACCAACACATTATTGCTTGTATTCTTAATAGCTGCCATTCTGACTGGAGTGGGTTGAAATCTGAGTAGTTTTGATGTGCACTTCTCTAATTGCTAGAAATGATGAACATTTTTTCATGTTTGTTGATCGATTGTATTTTTTCTTCTGTGAGGTGTCTGTTCAGTTCCATTAGTTGATTGGGTTATAAGTTTTTTGAGTTAAAAGATCTATTTCTGCAATGTGATAATAACATATGTATGCATATATAATCATACACACATGCACAACATTTAATATGGCCTATTTTTTTAAAAATTTTAATCTACAAATTTGCTTGCCGAATTCCTGAATATCAGCCCTCAGGGGGCTGTATGAGTCGGTGCCAGCACTACATTACTTAGATACATTGATTAACCTCACCTGCCCCAGTTTCCTCATTTATCAGAACACCTATTTGACCATATCCTTACATTTTATCAAAGGTCAATCAATCTTCGATTGTATTAGATTACTTTCTTCCGGTAATATTTTTCCCCCTCATCAGTTCTAATTCTGTACTATTTCTTCTTCTCGAAAGAAACTGTTATGGTTGTGTTTTCACTATGTGGATATTCGCTACAGATGTTTTAAGCAGATGACCAATTCCTTGAGCTTGTATAAGAAGGCTCCTCAGACTTCTGAGAGAAATTCGCTCTCTCCTTGTTGCTTGAAATCTTTCTAGGAATTGCTCACTGGGGGTTTAGCTCAGTGGTAGACCATCTGCCTGGCAGATGCAAGGCCCTGGGTTTGATCCCCAAAACCACAAAAATAAAATAAAGAAACCAAACGCCTCTCCCTAACATGAAGCATCATGTGTTCGCCCATAAAACTGTCACATCTTCAACCACATAAAATGCTTAATGATAAAAAACACACATCGTAAGCCAATCCCAAGAAATCAAAGGCTGATGTTCTCTCTGATATGTGGATGTTCACACACAACAGGCTGGGGTGGGGGGACAGAAGTTCATTGGATTAGTCAAAGGGTAATAAAGGGAAGGGACGGGGAGAGGAATAGGGAAGACTGTAGAATGAATCGGATGTAACTTTCCTGTGTCCGTACATGAATTCATGCCCATTGTACTTTTACATCACATACAACCCCAATAATGGGATCCTAATTAGAATAAGTTATACTCCATGTATGTATAATATGTCAAAACACACTCTACTGTCATGTATAATCTAAAAAGAACAAGTAAAACATGAAGAAATCGTCGAGAATGCATCAATTCTCATCTTGAGAGCAGGGAAGAATTCGAAACTGATCATGACTAGATTGTTACTTCTCTTACTAGAACTTGGACTTGCTTTGGGTTTCCTCGGTTGTGATATGTGATCTCTCTGTGGGTAACAAACTTCTGAAAGCACTGGTGTGACCTCATTTAGCCTGTAGACAGGGTGGAGTGAGGACGTTGAGTGGCAGGCTCTGCACTAAGGGAGGCTTCCGGCAAGGACAACTTGCTGTGACCCTCTGCCATTACCTCATCTCCTGAGGCCTGTTTTCTTGCTTGCCTTGCAATAGAGAAATACAGCAACTGATATTTATGACACTATGTATGTGGTTTTCACTGTAGAATTGTTTGTAATGGTAAAAGGTTGGCAATAGCCATCAATGGAGGACTAATTAATTAAACTATGGTCCTTTCCTATAAAAGAATACCGAGCAGCTGTCAGAGAAGAATGATGGATCTGACTGGCTTCTGATATGGAAAAGTCTTATGAATGCACACCATTAACTCTAGAATACTGTGGGGGTGTGAAAAATGGGGTGGGGGTATGGGACAAAAGAACAAAACTCAAGAGAATGGCACATTGTGGAGTGATGCAGCTCAGTGGTAGAGCACTTACTAGCATACAGGAGGCCCTGGGTTTGATCCCTGGCAAAACACACACATGTGGTATATTGGCTACCTTTAGGAAGGGAAACTGAACACCCGGTGATAGGAATGGAAGGAGAATTTTCACCATACGCTTTTCATATCTTTTGCACTATTTGCATGTGTATGTGTATGTGGGAAGGTACTAGGAATTAAACCCAGGGATTCTCTAGGAATTGTTCATTGGGGCTTTAGCTCAGTGGCAGATGCAAGGCCCTGGGTTTGATCCCCTAGCCCTTTTAAAATATTGTATCTTGAGACAGGGCCTCACTAAGTTGCTGAAGGTGGCCTTGAACGGATCCTCCTCCTTAACCTCTGGAGTAGCTGGGATTACAGGCATGCACAACCATTTGTGTTTTCTATGATGAATAGGTCTAATCTTTTCCAACACATGCACACATAGTTTTTTCACACATCATTTTTAGAAATAATTTGTGATTGTGGGAAAATGTATATATAAAGTTTAACAATTTGTGAATGTATAATTCTGTGGCATTGAATTCATTCATAATGCTGTGTACCTATCACGTACCCAAAACATATATATCCCCCAAATTTTCATCAGCCCCACCCAAAACTCTGTACCAATTAAACAAGAACTCTTCAATCCCCTCATTATAATCTCCCATAACCTCTATTCTACTTTCTGTGAATTTTCCTATTCTAGGCACCTTAAATAAGTAGAATGATATAGTATTTATCCTTCTTTGTTTGGCTTATGTCACTCTTCCACATATATTTTTTTCTAGTCCACCTATCAGTTGGGTAAATAAAGTTGTGAAAGTTCCAAACATCTTTAGAAATAGAAAAAAATCTTGTGAAATGTGTGGACATGCCTTGGACAAGGTAGTTCCTGCCTCATGTTTCCTAGGAACCCCTACATAACCTTTAAAAGATTAACAGATGGTTCTGTGGGATAATACCCTCTTAATCACATAAAATAAAGTCATGTAGTCACCACTTCCCATGAACCTTGGCTCATAGATGGTTATTTAACCAGGACCCCCAGAGGTCTTCAGGGGATCCACGAATCCTTCCTGAAATTGTGTGCAAATTTTTGGGTGACGGCTTTCTGAAAAAATGCACCTCAGCATAAAAAGATTTTCAAAGTGATCTGTGATCCCCCCCCCCAAAAAAAAAAAAAAAAAAAGGTGGGAGAGGGTGCTAAGCACCATTGCTAAATAGAATAAATAATGCTGTTCCCTCCCATGAAATGTACGAAAAAGCCCTTTGTTCATTAAGTAGACTACATGCATGATTAATGAACCTACATCAAAAGATAAATCTCTGACATGGGTTTTACTTAAAAAGTCTGGGACTTAAAAAATAATCCTTAGGCCAGGCATAGTGGCGCATGCCTGTAATCCCAGTGGCTCATGAGGCTAAGGCAGGAGGATTATGAGTTCAAAGCCAGCCTCAGCAAGGCAAGGCGCTAAGCAACTCAGTGAAACCCTGTCTCTAAATACAATACAAAATAGGGCTGGGGATGTGGTTCAGTAGTTGAGTGCTCAAGTTCAATTCCCAGTACCAAAACAACAACAACAAAATGATCCTTAGAATTGGCATACTTAATGAAAATAACATGTCATATTCAGGACAGATAATAGCAAGAAAATTATAAATTAATGTTAGAGTCTGTAAACAAGTCTGGATGGCGCCTGGCATTTTGCCAGAGGGAGTGGTTTGTGAAGTAATGCCAGTGAGCCATTAAGTGTGGAGATTCCTTATTGGTTGACTGCTGTATCGAGTTTATGTTAATTAAGATAAGCTGTGTGGAATGTATAAATACCTCTGTTGTCCTACAATAAACGGCTCCCACTCCTGCCCGGTTATTTTGCTGCAGCCGGACTGCGGCAAATTATCATGTAGGGGGGTGGGTTTTTTTTCCCATTAATTTCATAGATACAAAGCACCCACTGAGTCATCTACAGTGTGAGTGTCCAGGATATAGCAGGAAATGAAACCATGTCTCTACTTGAATCTTATTAGTAGAATTAGTACATCAGGTAAGTGCTTCAGTGGAATTGAATAGAAAGTACCTGGAGATTTTATATTTAGGGTGCTTGGGAATTCCTCTGTGAAGAAGGGCATTTGAACTAAAACCTGAGGGGCAAGAATAAACCAGCCATGTAAAGAGATGGGAAAGGGTCATTCTTAGTAGAGGTAACAGCAGGTGTACAAGTTCAAGCCACAGGTGAGCTGAGAGTTACTGAGTGCTGGGATGGAACTCAAGCTCCTCTGCATCTTCCATCCTTGGGCCTTTGAGAGCCTTTGCGTCCTTTCACATCCGCCCATCTTTCAGCAACCAGAGTGCTTTCAGCCCCCACATTTCCTTACTCCTACAAAACCCACTTCAGATTTTGGTTCAGTGCCCTGCTATGTGTGCAAACACCCCAGGTGACCCAAGTGAACACCGAACACTGTGGGAAACAGCAGCAACACTGCTCCTGCGGGAATATTGGGATGGTGGTAGACAGCAGAGACAATCACAGAGGCTGGGGGTGGGGTGGCAATGTTACCAGTGTGGCCTTGCGGGCTGACCCTCACATTCACAGGTGTCTTCAAGTCTACATGTTGCCGTACATGCCATACAAAGGGTATTACCTTATTTGTGCATTAGGGTGCCATCTATTAAAAATTTAAGCATATTATATGTATATAATATATAAATATATAACTATACCATAATGTTTTGGTTTTGTATAGTGGGATACAATGAAATGGGAAGTAGTCCAGGTTTCTCTTATCCTGAAAGACTCAAATATAATGAGTTTTAAAGGATGCTTGAGATCAGATACTGAATTTAAATTCTAGATTTCTAATATCTTGGCTGGCTACCTTTAGTAAATTTCTTAACCATGTTTGTATGTTGGTCTGCATGTAGAGATGAATATCCCAGGGTGAATTATAACAAGAATCTCCCCCATATCTAATTTAGGTGAGATTTAGATAAGATTTTTGGACTATAAGTTGATATTATAATAGAATGAGACTTTGGGGTCTAGGGATGCATGAGTCTTTGGCAAGTGAGATGGACATGGTTCACTAGGGACTAGAGATATCATACCTTATCCCCATAACTTATGAATGTTACCTTGGTAGGAAAAAGACTGTATGAGTGAGAGTACAATCTTGAGATGGAGACTACTAACCATGATTCTCAAAGTAAAAAAGGGAGGAGTCTATCATAGTGATGACATGTAGAACTAAATCTTTCCGCTGTTGGAATTTTGTTTGTTTGTGGTACTGGGGATTGAACTTTACTACATCCCCAGTGCTGCCTGAGACAAGGTCTTGCTAAATTTCCCACGCTGGCCTCAAACTTGTGATCCTCCTGCCTCAGCCTCTCTAGTCATTGGGATTATAGGCATGTGCCACCAGGCCCAGCTGCTGCTGCTGGTTTTGGAGATGGAGGAAGGGGCCAGTCAAGAGGCTGGGAAAACCAAAATAAAAGAAAACAGATCCTACTCAGGACCTACTGAAAGGAAGGCAGCCCTGATAACACCTTGATTTTTGTGCTACGAAGCTGTCAGACTTCTGACTATATACTGCTTTAAGTCATGGAGTTTGTGATGTTAGAGCAACAATAGACAGCCAACAACATCTTATTCCTTAAGCTTGTTTTCCAGAAGTTTGTCAGCATGCCCAACTATAATAAGGCCTTCTATGTTGTCAGCATTTATTAACATTTATTAAGTGTTAATATCCTTCTTGAAGACGAGAGGAAGCCAAGATGTAAATAATCATGAGCCAATATAAACACAATCAGAAATTTTCAGAAGACTACTTTCTAATTGAGTTTTCAGAGATAATACACTTTAAGATCGTGATAGATATTCCTTAGACAATTGCATAGCAAACTCAAAAAAATATGTATGGTTTGCATGTAACACAAACAAGGAAAGCAGGTGAGTTAAGGGCTGCAGCAGGTGGGATGGGTGGTCCTTTAAGGGGCAGACCCTAGCCTAGCTAACTGATAGTAATGAATATGTAATGTAGGCCCAGTGTTGCCAGATACTTCAAAATTTCAAGAAGCTAGAAATCTTCACCTTTTTCTACAAAATATATATATGCATGTACGATGTTGGAGATGGAACCCAGGGTTTCCTGCATGCTAGGCAAGCACTCTAACAATCCCCAGGTAAGTGGCTTTCGAGTGCAGTTTTTTGACACACACGTTCTTAAAACAAAAAAGTATTTTTCACAGTGCTTTTGGCATGCTATCTAAATCTAAGAAGCTATAATTTATATGAATTTTTTTTCAGAAAGACAGCTTCAACTTATATTCACATCTAGTTTTATTAAAATTATTTGGCAATTTTGATAGCAGTACAAACTCTTTTAACTATGACCATGGAACATATTTGATATGAGTCTGTTTTTGGTTTGTTGTAGTTTTGGGTACATGTACATTTCTAAATCCTCTACCCTTCATTTCATTACTAAAGGAGAATTGCCTTAAGTTTCTCTATCTATTATCCATAGAAAAGGAATTTGTAAAATAAGGCTGAAAAAATAAAACACACAGATCCAAAAAATTCTATTTGAATATCAAGAACATACAAAGAATATTAAAGACATCTACGTTTAGTCCTCCAGATAGCAAAGCAGGCATTTGATGTCTATGGGTTCTTGTTTTCACTTATTGCTAATTACAATTCAGAGACCAAAGTATTTCTGAAAGTCATTTAAAAAACCCTCAGTGAAACAAACTCCTAGCCTGGTTCAACGGAATTAGAGGATCGAACCAGGAGAGCATATGATTTGGCCTGTAAAATCACAAGACTTTTTCCTTTAGTGAGATTTTTCTTCTGCAGTTGCACAGGGCACTATGGCTTGTTTAATGCCTTATCATTAACATCTGCCTTACAGTAGATCTAAATATTGGCTTATTTAAGTGTGTTACTGGACAGCAAATGGTGAGAGCCTCCCTGTCCAAGGCAAAAGTTGTGTGGACCTTAAAGCAAAACCTTGTGGGGTTCAGTACTTCTTAGTTGTTCTCCAGCGAACCTGAAGTTGGCTGTAAGAAAGGAGAGAAGAAAGCTGGGTAAGAATTTTTTTCTCAAGACATTTCAGCTTATTTTAAGTCATCTTGCTTCTGCAGCAGGGGATGAGAACTTGGCAAGGCAGTGGAGCCTTGTTGTTTTGTTCCTGATAAGATTATCTCTTGGTTAAGAATATGGGAGATAAAGACACAACAAGGCAGTAACTTGAGAAAATTCCACTTTTGCTTCTCTCAAAGGCTGTGCTTTTGATAGCTTCAAGGGGATTATTTTCAGGTGCTATTTCTGGACACTCCAATTACCAGTAGAGACCATTTCACTCAACAGCCCATTTATTTCACCAGGTGTAGAAGACTGCTTGCTGTACAGATGCCGTATTATTTTTAATTGGGCAGCTGTCCTATTATTTTTAGGTGGAAATGTTTGTTCCTTAAGAAGGAATAGAATGAAAGTAGCAGAGCACTTGCCTTGCATGCACAAGGCCCTGGGTTCAATTCCCAGCACAGTAAAAAGGAAAAAAAACAAAACAAAACCCAAACTCTGTTATCTGTGATCTAAATAGCATCACATCTCAAAGAAAAAGCAAATTTAGCAATCAAAATGGACAAGTTTCATTAGTTATATCATCAGAATAGAACCTCAACTTTATAAAGTTTAACTATGCAACTTATTTGTACTGCTCCAACAAATGAAATCTATGAAGAGTAAGTCATGAAAGTTATATTAAATCATTTCAATTGCCCAAATAAATGAAGAGAAAACATTTTCTTTTTTAAATTTTTTTAAAATATTTTTTTAGTTGTTGATAGACCTTTATTTTTATTTATTTATATGTGGTGCTGAGAATCGAACCCAGAGCCTCACACATCCCAGGCAAGTGCGTTACCGCTGAGCCCCAGCCCTAGCTCCAAGAAAACATTTTCTTTAGGAATGAGCTCACACTTTGAAGTTTCTCAATAAATAATATTTTGCATCTAATTTTTAATACAATTGAGAATATAGTCTCCAAAATTCAAGATATAATTAAGATATATTGGGTCTTTCCCCTGAGCTCAGGTTCATCTCATTTTTTTTTAAATTTGAGAATACTTAAAACTTAAGATAGTCAAATAATATTTATAACAATAGCAATGCATACAGTGTTATATTGCCAACTCACAAAGCAGTAAAAACCCAGAAAAGAGAAATTATACTTACAAATGGAGTTCTGATTCCAAATTTGCTGTGGAATGTCATGGTGACTTTGTTTTTATGTCCTGTTCTTTGATCAAAGGCGTGGCACGTATCAAAAGGAGGACTGTACAAGTGCAGACTCACGGCAGGTTCTGTATGGCTGATATTTTCTACTCGATGTAAGCCAATGGAATCTGAGTAATATCAAAGAGGAAAGAAGAGATACAAGAGCTTAGATGACAGGCAAGAACTTTTGTTAATCACCTGATTCTGAGTCAATATTGATACATATGGAACTAACAGAAATTAGTTAGAATTAAACTTCTATTTAAAGACAGTGACAGATGGTTAGTGACAATGGTTACTCAGACACATTAGCTTCTGCTCCTTCCTGAAAATCCCCTCCTATTGCAGTAAAGAAATTAAAAAAAAAAATCAACATACAAAGACAAAAAAAATGTAAAAGAGAAAATGTTAGTAAATATTTGAAGGCTTGAAAGATGGATGTCTTTGCAAAGGACAGCTAAATCCTCAGTCACTTGTGAGGAAAGTCAAGGAATAAACTGATTTATGTCTTGAAGCTCTTACATAACTAGGAATTGGCAGCACCAGTTATTTCTGGAAATTAGGGTGAATATGGGGCTAAAATACACCAATGGTTGAAAGACTACTTAGGAAGCAGAGTCTCTTTCACAGATTCTCTCTCCCTTTCCTTCCAGTAGAAGACAGATCTATTCTCCAGAAAGTATAATAGGTGAACTTGGGACTGGTGGACCATAGGTAAAAAAAGAAAAACAAACAAACAAACAAACAAACAAACAAAAAAAAACAGGTGAATTAAACAAAAATTTACATATTGAATGATAAGATCCCTGCTTTTATAACTACCTAGCTTCTGGACAGAATTTTTCTCTCCAGGTAGGAGATGGGAAGCTGCTTCTCAAGGAATTTTATTGGCTCAAAAAAAAAAAATATCCTAAAGTATATTTTCATTGTTAGTTTCTAAAGGAAAGGGCTCTTTCAGACTACCACAGAGTGAAATCCAATTGACAAGCTCTGGTAGTTTAGATAGTTTAGAGCTATCTATTAACTTTTTTCTCCCTTGGTTTTTACACATTAGCACATGGCCAAGGCCACAGGATATTTGAGCTGGCCTCTAGTACATAGGCTAGAGCAACCTGAAAAATGCAACTTCAAACAATGGTTACTCAGGAAAAGACTTTAGAAAGCCTCTCATTAACATCCTCAGTAAGATAAAATTTTATAAAAGGGATCAAAAAAGAAAAAAAAATAAAAGGGATCAGAAAATGAAAAGGGCTTTAGAAATAAAAATCTGGATGGAAGAGTGGACAGAAAAAGCCGAGGGTGACTCAAAGAACAAAACGACAAAGAAAAAATAGAAAAGAAAAATATCAGATGAATAGTTGAGAAGGTTTAAAATTTAAACAACAGAGTTTCAGCAACATAACAAAAAGAAATAACCTGAGGATATTTTCTAGAATTGAAGGACGCAAATGTCCAGATTCAAAGAACCCACTGAGTATCCCGCACAGTGAAGAAGTCATCAAGCAAGATGCATCTGTGTGACATTTTGCAACACAAAATGATGGCACTAAAAGAAAAGATTCCAAAAATTTCTAGAAAGCAAACAATGTCTAGGTTTCATAGATTTAAGAATCAAAATTGCACTGGACTTTTGACAAGAACACTGGTAAACCAAAAGACAAAAATGATGATCTTCATAGTTCTGAGGGATGATGTTTGCCAGATAAGTCATCATCTAAGTCCAGCTTAATTACCAATTGAGTTGCAGGGACTGAAGACACAGATTTTTAGATATTTGAGGTCTCAAAAATTTACATTCCATGATTCTTTTCTCACAGTGCTGCTGGAGGATATGTTCACTAAAATAAGGGTGTGAAGCAAGAACAAAGGAAACAGGAGACCAGGAAACAGAGAATCAATACAAAGGAGCAAAGGGATGCTTGGGATGTTGTAAGGGGAATCTCAAGTTGACAGCCAAGCCATGGTTTAGAGATCATCCCATTTGTATTGAAGTAGTCAAAAAGCCCTGGGAGAAATACTTTCAACCAGATTTTAAAAAACAAAACCCCAAAAGACTCAATGAAGAATAATATCTAGAAGCAGAAAACTTAGGTTCTACTTCTAGCTAGAGTGACAAGCTAGGCTACCATTGAACAAGTCACAATTTTGAGAATCTTCTTATTTTAGAAATAAGGGTTTCCCTATTTCTAAAAGTGCCTTGATTCTATAACTTACTGCTTTTGTAATGTATTAAGCACAATTCTAAATAAATGCTCAGCCTTCCTAAGAATTAACTGCCCTGGATACAAATAATTTTGTTTCTCCAGTTGCAGGCACATATACCATCCAATCTACTATGGAAATCCTGCAAAGAAAGACCCTGAAAAAATAAGTCACCATCCTTTAGAGAAGCCCTTAATTTCAGTATCATGTATGAGCCCTACTGTTAATAATCCCAGCACTGTCACTACTGCATTTTGATTTTTGCCTTCTCTTCCTTTATGTTCATGATGTGCCTTGCCTTTCTTAGTGATATTTAGGAAGGCTAGTTTCACCCATGCACTATTGATTTTTCACACATTACAATAGGTGACTTGGTCTCTTTACCCCAGTTCTCCCTTCTCTTTCAGCATGTGTTACCAAATTGATCAAGATATTCCCAATTACAACTCTATTTACTAAAGAAAGCTTATACTTTCATCTATTTTTTGGAAGTCCAGGTCCCAGTATCTCTCTATTCTCTTACTACCACCTTCCAAGCCCATTCTTCCTTCTTTGTTTCCCCATTCCTGAAGTTTCCAGTCTTTGTAAGGACTGCCTTCACTCATCCTCTTTCTTGTACTCTATCCTCAATCTTGCATCTGTACAAATCAGAGGTTGAAAATCTGCAGCTTTTAAGTATTTGGGGTAGTCTACAGAAAGATTTAGTATATCCCACCCAATATTTTATTGATTGACAAAAATTCACATAAAAACCAGAAGTTCCAACTTCTATGGAAAAAGAAATCAGATGATATCATTGGAGCTGGCAATCACTGCTATCCCCTTAGTGTGGCTTGCACACTTCAGTTATCAGGTCCTCACCACAGCCTTATGCCCAGGCTGCAGTACTCACTTATCTACATGCTTGGCTTCTACAGCCTTTTACATTGGAGGACCCCTGAAAAGGCTTATCTATTTTTCAAGATCTAATCTATTTTCTCAAAGACTCACTCCCGCTGCAAGTGATTGTTCTGAAAGGCTTTTGGCTTTATTGTGTATGGTACAGTTAAGAAACTGTCTTATAAATGTGGTATGCCTTATATATAGCAACCCTCAAATATCTGAGAAGATGAGTTAAGAATTTTCAAGTGCATAGGAAATGAATAACCTTTTGTTATGTAAATAGAGGGAAAAAATTCCCATGTGGTCTGACCTTTGTAAGTGACTTGCATTTCTAAACCAATGATTTAACAAATTTAGGCCAAGTATTAGGGCCAATAGAAGACTAAGACATATGAAGGAACAACTAGCTTTGAAGTCTATGTAATTCTTTGTTTTATATAAGTGGGAGAACATCCTAATTAAGAGCATATGCTCTGAGAGTTCAAATCCTGGCTGTCACTTAAAAGCTGAATGACTTCAGACAAGTTATTTAATCTTCCTATGTGTTGGCAACCTCATGTATAAATGAGAATTCAAATTATTTATCTCATATGTTTTAATGAGCTTTTTGGAAAGTTCCCATCCCTATCCCTTTTGGGAAAATAGAAGTTAAATCACTACCTCTTCTGAAAAGTATTTGGCTTTCCTATACCATACCCAGGAAAAGAATGAATTCTTGGTAAGACATCTATAATAAATCACTGCCTCCAAATATATTCTTTTCCTTGAGGAAAGTCTTTTAAATATGCTGTTTGCATTTTAGAAAAACAGAGACTAGCTGGTGTTCTTAATCACCTCCAGAACATTTCTTTACATTTTCTAACACAAAGATTACTATATCCAACTTGATCTCTTTTGTTGAAAGACTCTATTTAATGTGTGTTTCTAATTTTTTTTGTCTGTTTTGTGTGTTCTAATCTTCTCAAATTTTGGCAGGTAAATCACCTTTTACCACCCCTTTAATAAACGATTCAAACCCAAAAGCAAAGTTTAAAAAATAAAACACACTGTGTTTAGGTCATTACCCAAGTATTTTAAATCATGACTCTAACAAATTTCAAAAGATGCATGTAAGTAACCAGCATTTTAGATAAGAGACCATAGTTTTTCCCACTTGCCCTTAGAGAAAGGATAGGATGTTACCATTGATGTAGGCACACTGGTTTTCCCTCAAGGTCCTTTCAGACTTCTTAATCATCTCATTGGATTTTTTGTCAGGCCAGGCAAATAAAGTCTCCTTTAGATTTCCTTGCAACAGCTTCAGAAAGCAGTGGGAGTCCGTGTGATCATGAATACTGCTATATATACACAAAAGGACAATTGAACTCAGTAGCTGGTCAAGTATCCAGTCTGCCCAGAGCTGACACGTACACACTGTCCAGAGGACAACTCCCAGGCCCAAATCAATTTCTGCCAAATTTTCAAAATGTCATCAGTTTATAATGCAACATTGTTCAGGGCCAAGTAATAAAATAATGTATCATCCATCTCAAGGCATTTATGGGGCACAGTTTTGATACATACCTCTACTAAAGAGCAGTTAATTTTTTTAACATTGTTGTAATACTAATTTGACAACAAGAACATAAAACCAGAAATCTTTTATGTTTCCCAAATACAACTCTAAATAACTCACACTGAGCTAGAATTTGATTATGATGGCACATTAGAAATGGCAAAGTAGTATGCAAGGCCCTGGTTTTAATTCCCAGCACCACAAAACAACAAAAAGTACATTAGTGAAATTCTGAAGAGAATAAAGATAATCATCCATAATAATTACACCACACTGAAAAGATCACTTAATATTTTATTTAGGCCTTTCCTCTTTTCTCCTTTACATTTAAGGAAAGAATGGATTTATTCATGCAATCTTAAATGGTATCTAGGTTTCTGAAGTAGAAATAACTGCAGAATTGATTAAAATATACATACCTATATATGTTTTTAGTATATATTTTGTATTTTGAATTCTATAACTACATTCACAGTCTAGTCATAATCCCTGATAAATACACTTTTAAAAATGCTGGATGAATAAATACAACTCCATTCTATATGAATAAATAAATTCTAGGGACCTAACTTTCTAGAGTCATGTAAATTTATATTTCCTTTCTCTAATAATTTTTTTAGCACTCTCAAATACTAGGAAGGACCTGTTTAAAAAGTATTCAGTTGGCAATAAGACTGGCACATGTACAAACTAAAGACAGGAACCAGTTTTTATTTTAATTAATTAATTAATTAATTAATTAATGGTACTGGGGATTGAACTCAGAGGGACTTGACCACTGAACCACATCCCCATCCCTATTTTGTATTATATTTAGAGACAGGGTCTCACTGAGTTGCTTAGCATCTTGCTTTTGCAGAGGCTGGCTTTGAACTCACAATCCTCCTGTCTCAGCCTCTGGAGGTGCTGGGATTAAAGGCAGTGCCACCACACCCAGCCAGAACCAATTTTTAAAGAACCAGCATTAGTTTTAGTTGTGTACAGGTAAAGAAACTAACCAATTAACATGAAGTACAAAGAAATTTCCTGAATTTGTAAATATTTTTCTAGCTCAAAATCTTGAAGATTTGGTCTTTGGTCCCACAAATGTTTACCCACCCCAAACACCACAAAGGTCAGTTTAAACAGAACTCCATTAAAAAAAAAAATTTTTTTTTTTAACTACATAGAAGGCAGGAGAAACATTGAATTAGATAAATACTTACCTGATTTGCCTCATTTGGGGGACTGGTTTTAATATATAGTGTATGCCTTAACTCCTTATTCTAATTTCCATGGAAATTTTTATGGGAATTTGGGGACCATGTGATCAAATAATTCTAAAATATGAAATTAGTGGCTAGTCTGGTACTGTGTACTTCTCATATGCTTGGACAGATACTCTAAGAAATACCAAAAGGAATTATTATATTACCTGCCATGTCCTTCACCCCAGCATAAAATCATCAAATTGAATTTCCCATTTCCTTGATCCACAAGATTTCGGGTATACCTAAAAGAAGAACATATTCAGATGTTTGAATTCATCGAAACAAGTACCAGGAAAAACAAGGGTTACAATGTACCATTGCATTTACAAATCCAGGTCTCCAGAGAGACTGGAGCCTAGATCTAGTGCCTTAGGCCACTAGGCCACACTAACTGTCCTGGGTACCTGTGTTACTACTTCTACCTCAAAACAACTTTGAATGTTTTTTTCCCCCTGTATTTTGTGGTTTTAGGTTGTTTGTTGCAGGTCCATGAAGAATGAGAAGATCATATTGTGAAGCACCACATTTACAGAGTTAGCTAATCAGTTTTAATTAATTGCATGGAAAGATTATAGTGGTGGTGGGGGGGGGAAGAAGATTTTACAATGGTCCATCACACAATCTCAAACTGATAAAAACGTTTCTTATAGAAGGTATTTGAAAATTGCTCCAGGGAAGAATGTTGCTATTGTTTTCAGCATTTTTTCTTCCCTGTAGCTAATGTAGGACTTGAGAAACAAGGTTTCATTAAATAGCTATTCTAGAATTCTCTTTAATTTTACTATTAAAGCCCAAACACAAACCACATTCAGAAGCACTCATGATGAAAAGTTCTCTACAAATAAGTTGGGGGTACCCGGGATATTATTGCCCCCATCTAATTAGCCAAGTTTGATGATTATGATATTTAGTTATTTTAAGAGAAAGAGATCTATACTTTTTTTTTTTTTTTGGTAGTGTTTGTTCCCTTAGTCACTCATAACCTGCATGCCCTTTCTGTCCTGTCCTTCCCCTCCCAGAAGCTCAGGGCCAGGTGCTTTGCAGCATGATCCTTGAGGGAGTTGCTTGGTAAGTGGATTTTAGCTGACACCCTTTCTTTGTAGCTCTTGATGACCTAGAAAGGGGTGGTACGTACAGTAAAAGTATTTCCAGTAAACTGAGTTTCTATACCAGAATCCTACTTTTCCCTTCACCTGTCTTAGGTGGTCTCTTGTTTCTTTGGGCCTTATTCCAAAGAATTTACTGTCTGGCTCATACTAGAATATATTTTGTAGAACGTATTCTGCATTGGTAATGCATGGGCCACCCAACCCCCATAGGTCATACATCAGAATTCTTCAGTGCTAGGAACCTAGGCTATGATCAAAGTACTTCATTTCTGCTCTCCCTTTTTTCTTCTTCTCTATTCTCCCAACTACCCACTCAGGACTACACCATTATTTTAAAGAGCCTTGCCTTAACTCAAGCAACCCAACCAATTATATTTCAAAAGGTTTTAAATCAAGACTAATTCAAGGTCCCTAGAAATGCTCTTGTTTAAAGATGAGGAGCTATTATAGCCCACCCTGCCTAATTAATTTCACTTGGTCAATACTATATCTAGTCAGATATATTACTGGAATAAAACTATTAATGTCATATGTCCAATGGAAATTGAGTAGTGGTTTAAAGTGCAGGCTCTAGAACAATAATCTTATTTGAACCTTGACAGAAGTCCTTCTCAGGTTGTTCAGTCTCTTTGTAGCCTACTAGTCATTTCTTGTAAAGCCGGGATAAGAATGATGCCTGTCTCATTTTTTGTAAAGAAGTAACTTTGTATACTTCTTTGGAAGAGTATCTAGCCCATAAAAAGTTCTCAATTGTATGGAGCAAATGCAGGCACATTTAAAAAATGTGGTAGGATTGTTGATAGCCATGGAAGGACTTGACTAGCAACTGAGTTGAAAGGTACCAAAGGAAATTCCTAAAGCCACTTTGCAAACAGAATGGAAGCCCGAGTGGCCTTCACCTTTAATCCTAGGATAGTTGAAATGTCCCTGATAACAAAACTACCAAATACCCTTCCTGTTACTGGGAAGCAACTAACAGAAACTACTACCTGAGAAAAGAGATGTCATTCTTTCCTTGTTCCTTTCTTTCAGGTTTCTCCCCTCTGCCAGTCTCAACCCAATCAACCATTAAAGATTGAAGCGCTGGCTGCCCTTTGGAAAAGCTGAACCTCTCACCCTTAGTGGTGATTAAATTTTATTTCTGCCCCTAGGGTATAGTTAATCATTTTTACTTAACAACTATTCTGGGCCTTTAAAGGTCTCAACCTACCAGGACACCTCCCTCAAGCTCCTCCTTGAAGTATGAGTCTTCAACTTAATTTCTACCCCTAGGATAAGAGAGAGCCAAGGAGCAGAAAATGCGACACTATTTTTAGTTTTCGAAACCAGTTAGTGGATTTGAATAAACCCACAGTGGAAAAGTTAAATTGGTTTGGAAGAGGGAAGAGCAGAAATTGAATAGTAGCAACTGACAAAATCAAGACTCTGGTGCCCGGTTGGGGCAACCGAAGGCATAGTGATAGAAAACTGATGTCAGGGAATTGTGTCCCCTGCCATCACCGCTTTTCCTCGATAGCAGATGTAGTTCTCTACTCCGGACACCTTTATTAGTCCAGCCAGTCAGTTCCTCCAGGCTGCTAGCGAGCCAGAGCCTGAGTTCCTCTGGCTGTGGGGATGCCCCCGAGCCTCTGAGTCCGGGATTGACAATCGCTCCCTAGCGGAGGGCATTGTTCCTGAGGCTGAGGACCAGAGCAGTTGGGGTTGGAGCAGAGAGGTTGGTCGGGGAGAAGAAAACCTCCGCTGAAAAGTGGCCTCCCTCTCTTGGCTCCAGCCTGCCTGCTGTCTGTCTCCCGGCTGTGGCGACAGTAGGATCCACCTTTTGCATGCACGGCTGCAGTGCAGCCCCAAACGCAGAGCGCCAGCCCAGCCACCCGCCATCCAGGGGCGAGAGGGTGGGCGCGGTGCGGCCTGGGCTTCACAGAGACAGACTCCGGTCAGGGTCGCTTGGCTTTAAGGAGACAGCGCACTCACCTGTACTGGTCGAACTTGGCATACATCGCCCACTCGGCGGGGTCGCTCTCGTAGGCTTCCAAGACGGCCTGTACCTCCTCTACATTGACCTCATCGCCTGCAAAGAGCTGGTGCAGAATGCGGATCAGATCGTTCAGGGTCCGGGGCTTCAGCACCTCAGTCTGTTCCATACCGCTCCGAGCTGGCTGCAGTGGAGTCGCTGAGCGAGTGGAGGCGGCGGGGGCGAAGGACCTTCACAGCAGACCACACACACACACACACACACACACACACACACACACACACACCCAGACCCTCGAACACCAAACGCAAAGAAACCCTTTTTTAAAGCTCTGAAGACTCCCGGCAGGCAGCGTGGAAGGTAGGAGGGCCGCTATAGACAAGCTGCGCGAAAAGGACTGGACCAAATCTGCCAAGATCACCCTCCCGGGCCCTTTTTAAGCTCTTGGAGTCAGCCAGGAATGTACCAATGGCCCTCAGGGGGTGGGGTGAAGCGGAGAGCCACCCAAGGAAGGTGGCAGAGGCGGGGACAGCCTGAGGGAAAGGCCAACACACACAGGCAGTTCCTGCGCGTTCCCTTGGCTCCGTTTGCCCTACGAGAGCCCCATTCTCTCCCGGGTCCCCAGTGCTTGCCGTGGGCTTTGCGCAATCTCTACCAGACCTTAACGTCGTATTTTTGGCGGACCATCCCAACCTTTCTCCCCGCACCACTTCTTCCGCTGTGGATCGCATCCCGGGGTCGTGTACAGAAAGGGTCAGAAGGAGACCTCTGGGGTTACGCTGAGGAGGGGGATGGAAAGGAACCTGGGCTTCCAAATACAGCTAAGAAATTGTGAGGACCCTGCAAAGATTGAAGACGGATTCTTTTCCCAGGCAGGAAAGACTGTTTTATAGGTTGAAACTATCGATAATATGCCCAGGCCAGATGACTTTGCCTTTTTTTTCTTCTTAATATTTTGTATTGTTAAATACATTTTAACAAAGGGAACTCTGGTTTCTAGTAAGTATAATTAGTGAACCGATAGGTCACTCATTCTAGACATGTGTGACAGTGCCTCAAATAGTATATCCAGTACAAAGAACCTAATGTTTTAATTGATGGTGAGAATAAGACACCCCCTTCCCCAAAATGAAGTAATTATGCAGTTATTTGAAAGGTTTTAATTAGATTATTTGAATCCTTCAGGTTTAGGCATGTGCTGAGAAGAGCCTCCTGGTACTTACAAATAAGAAACATTTCTGCCTGGTGCATAGCAACTAACATGCCTTGGTAAACCACGCAAATCAATCAAGTTTGGTTGAAAATGAGAAAACAGGACTGTAATCCTAGCGACTCTGGAGGCTGAGGCAGGAGGATCAGGAATTCAAAGCCAGCCTTAGCAATTTAGCGAGACCCTAAGCAACTCAGTGAGACACTGTCACTAATAAAATACAAAAATAGGTTCCTTCTTTCTCAGTATAAATAGGATCCAGGGAATAACCTGGATTCAAGGTTATCAAATATATAGAATTCTAGAAGAATGGTCTGGCTTTATCTAGACTTTGTACGTGCTCCCATTATATAAAATGAAACTTGTGCCACCGGCAGTCTTATTTTAACATTCCTAGTTAATGTTATTACACTATATTCTAACAATGTTGTTAAGAAAGAAAAACAATAGCTCCATCACCATTGTTCAAAAAGGGCTATTAAGTAGAAAGCTTTTCAGAAGCCAATATTTGTAGGTGTTTAACCGGGAGGTAATTTAAGTATATGGAGATCAAGTAATGTGTACACTTATTTACTCAAAAATTATTTTTTATTTTTGTCAGTGTTTTTTCTTTTGCAGTGCTTGGAATCAAACCCAGGGACTCCAGCATGCTAGCAAGCAAGTGTTTTCCACTGAGTTACATTCCCAGCGTTTTTTTTTTTTTTTTTTTTTTTTTTTTTTTAATTGAGACAAGAGTCTTACAAGTTGCCCAGGCTGGTCTCAAATTTGTGATCCTCCTGCCTCAGCTGACCTGCTAGCTGGAATCACAAGCATGCACCATTGTGCTCAGCTTGTAATATTTTGAGTCTCTTAATTACTTCATTTCAGCTATTCTAAGCCATTAATATTTGGAATGAACAAAAATCGGATACAAGCCAAACTTAATTTCTCTGTATTTCACGGCTGACATCTTACATTTACCAATTAAATTTCTGTTTTCTTGACTCTATCTTCAAAGAACTCAAAGATCTTTACTAATATAGACATTTTTATCCATTGTTGTTCTTTTCTCTAAATCTCTGTCTGGCAGGCACAGTAGCACAAGCCTTACTCAGTAGGCTGAGGCAGACAGATCACAAGTTTGAGGCTGGCCTGGGCAACTTAGATCCTGTCTAAAAAAATAAAAATAAAAAGACACAGGAATGTAGCTCAGTAGCAGAGTGCTTGCTTAGTATGGTTGAAGCCGTGGGTCTAATCCCCTAAACCTTCTGTTCCCTACCTTCATGATTTCATTGACCACCCCTGTGCACATCTCTAGTTTTACATGCTGAGTGCACTAACACCTTTTGGCACCTCAAATGTAGCATGTTAGAAACTTTTTTCAAGCATGTTTTTTAACTCTTAGAGGTTGTTTCTGCATTGAGGTACAAAGGCTCAGAACCCTCAACCAACTGCCAACTTTTTCCCTTTTAACTAACTGCCTAGTTTTATTTCTCCTTATCTTTTGTTTTTACCTCCTTTCTATCCTGTTACTCCACTTATTCTGTTGTGGCTGGGTCACTGCTCTAACCTCCTATACTGGATTAATGGTTCCAGCTTTTCTAATGCAAATCCTTTATGCATAGCCTTATAGATTAATTACTCCAAAGCATAGAACTGATGTTTTCTGGTCACAAACTTTCAGTAATGCTGATTTTCCAACGCAACAGGTTTTGTCAGATAGGCATTAAAGCTCTCCATGTTTTGCTCTAAACTACCATTTTTGGGTCTTTCACCCTTTATCATTCATTCTTTACAAATATATCCTCCAGCCAAATTGAATAAGTCATTATCTTTTTTGTGTGCTCACTAAATCTATTTTTGCTTAATTTCTTCTTTCTACATAGATTCTAGGTCATTTCAGCATGTCCAAAAATCTTAATCCACCCTTTGCTTTCCTTTCAAATGAGCCATCTTTCCTCCTCTGGAACAACTGGAGCTATCATTTTTTTTTTTTTTTTTTAATGGCACTTAGCATTTCTCAGCATGCACTGCAGTCACTTATGCGAATCACCTTGATAATGAGAACCTTTAAGAGAGGCTCCACTTACATTTTATTTTTGAAATGAAGCCTTCCTATGGTTTCCTAGGCTGGCCTTCCACTCTTAGGCTCAAGCCACCATCAGCCTCCGTGCAGCTGGGGCTACAGGCATGCATCACCATGCCTAGCAACATTTTATATCTACATCCATTCCTAGCACACACAACTTTGTTATGTTATACACTCAAAATATTTGAGTGCATGCATAAATGGTGAAGTTAGGGAAAATGTGTTGGTAATTTGCTAGAGTAATTCAATTGATACTTCTTTGGAGATTCTGGAGTTCAATTCAAATCCAGCAAAGAACCCCAGAATTCTTCTCTAGAGCTTCACATTGTAACCTATTCATTATTAAAAGTCATGAACATTATAGGCTTTATTAATAAAAGTAAAATACCAAGACCCAGAGAGTAATTCTACTGTACTCTGAATTGCCCAGACAATGATGGGCATATTTTAAGACACTGACATGGGAGTAGATACCCAGAAGATCCAGAAGGCATTAGAACTAGATGTTTGGAAATAACGTCTACCCAAGATTTTTGTGTGCATGGTACTGGGAATTGAACCCAGGGGGCTCTGCCACTGAGCCAATCCTCAGCACTTTTTATTTATAGGCAGGGTCTTGCTAAGTTTTCTGGGCAGGTCTCAAATTTGAGAGCCTCCTACCTCAGCCAAATTCACTGGGATTACAGGTATGCACCATAACTCCCAGCTCATCTAGCACATTAAAAAAAAAAGGAAAAAAAAAAAAAAAAAAAAAAGCAAGTACTATGAGCTATGCACTATTCCAAAAGTAAATCTCTGCCTTTAGGGAGTTTATAGTTCAATGGCTGCAGGCAAGGACACACAAATATTGTATGCCATATGGATACATAACACCTGTACACAATGTATAATGGAGAAAAATAAAGCAGGGGAAATAACCATTTTAGAGGGAATTCAGAGACTTCTTTCAAGTAGGTTTGAGCAGAGAATGAGGGAAATGGAAGTTTCCAGATGGAGGAAATAAGTGCAAAGACCTTGGAATGGGTGCAACCTTAGTATTGGAATAAGAGCACAGATGAGTGGCAGAAATGTGTACTAGGGACTGCACATCACAGACTTCAGCTTTTACTCCTATATGGGATGTCTTTGGAGAGTTTTTGTCAGATGAGTGCAGATGCAGGGGAATGAATTAGCTATTA